>NC_056749.1:17234947-17239947 GCF_019279795.1 Protopterus annectens | reverse complement strand
ACACACTCCACACACACTCCACACACACTCCACACACTCCACACCACACACACACTCCACACACACACACACACACTCCACACACACACACACACACACACACACTCCACACACACACACACACTCCACACACACACACACACTCCACACACACACACACACACACTCCACACACACACACACACACACTCCACACACACACACACACACACTCCACACACACTCCACACACACACACACACTCCACACACACACACACACACACACACACACACACACACTCCACACACTCACACACACACACACACACACACACACACACACACACTCCACACACACACACACACTCCACACACACACACACACACTCCACACACACACACACTCCACACACACACACACACACTCCACACACACACACACACACCACACACACACACACACACTCCACACACACACACACACTCCACACACACACACACACACACACACACACACACACACACACACACACACACTCCACACACACACACACACTCCACACACACACACACACTCCACACACACACACACACACACACACACACACACACACACACACTCCACACACACACACACACTCCACACACACACACACACTCCACACACACACACTCCACACACACTCCACACCAATATATGTGTATATATACACACACCCCCACCATAAATAGAAGTTATGTCCTTAACATAGCGTTCCATGTGGAGTGTTCATCTCGCCTTTGTTCTTACACATGGGTTCGGAGCCGATCCTCTGCTCCGTGTCGGCCGCTTGCAAGCTCTGCATCGAGAAGAAGCTCGAGACAACCTAATACCCACAATCCCCCTCTGCCTTTACCTCAGATCTAGTTTGCAAGCAAACCAGCAGTCAGAGAGAACACACTCATGCCAAAAATTACATAAAGCAAGAAATCATCTATATATATATATATATATATATATATATATATATATATATATATATATATATACACACACACACACACACACACATATACATACACATATATACATATACACACACACACACACACACACACACACGTACATCATACATATACAACCACTGCAAATGCAGAAGGAGAATACTCCAGACCAGGCACCAAATTGAACGTTCTTCCTGAGGGTGGGAGGGTGGGAATGTAAGAACAAAGGAGAGATGAACACTCCACATGGAACGTTATGGTAAGGACATAACTTCTATATGTGAGTGTTCAATCTCGCCGTTTGTTCTTACACATGGGTAGCGTCCCTAGCTCCATGTTCCTGAGGAACTCACGGGAGAACGTTCTTGAGCACAGTGGAACCAAAGGTTGCCCTGTCCCTAGAAACCCTGTCCACTTTGTAATGAGAGATGAATGTATGTGGTTTAGCCCAAGTAGCAGCTGCACAAATAGTGTCTAATGGTAGGCGAGCTGCATGAGCCAGGGATGTAGACACTGATCTTGTAGAATGTCCTTTAGGTTTAACAGATAAAGTTTGATTTGAAGAATCATAAACGTATATAATACAGTTAGCCATTTGGAAAGAGTTAGTTTAGTAACCGCTACACCTTTCCTGCTGTCAGCAAAGGCTACAAAAAGTTGATCAGATTTCCTGTGATCCTTTGTTCTATCCAAATAAAACCTGAGTTGTCTATGGACATCCAATTTGTGTAACATATACTCTAACTTAGAGTGATTCTTGAAAAAGGTAGGTAATTCAATGGACTGATTAATGTTATTGGTAGAGCAAACTTTGGGGAGAAAGGATGGATTAGTGCGAAGAGATACTCTGTCAGAGTGAAAGATCAAATAAGGGTGTTTAATAGAAAGAGCCTGAAGCTCAGACACTCGCCTAGCGGATGTAATGGCTACCAAGAAGAGAGTCTTCCACGATAAATACTTCAATGGGCAAGAGGAGGCAGGTTCAAAAGGGGGCAACATCAATTTAGATAGTAAAAGGTTCAGATTCCAAGGTGATGTAGGAGTTCTAACTGGTGGTCTAATATGGAAAGATCCTTTTAAAAAGGCCTTACAAAGTCTGTGAGCCATAATAAGTGCCCCACATTCTTCCACATGAAAGTTGGAAATGGCAGCCAATTGCACTTTTAAAGTGGCGGGAGAAGCTCCTTGATGGAACAATTCTGTTAAAAACTCCAAGATCTTGTTTAACGGAGCTATGACAGGGTCCAAATGATGTGAATTTGCCCAGAAGACAAAACGCTTCCATTTACTAGTGCAGGTCTTTGTAGTGGAAGCTTTATGAGAAGCCACTAGTATATTCTGAACTGCCGGTGTAAGAGAATCAGACCTGGCTAAAAAGGGAAGTGGAGCAGCCAAGCTGCTAGATGGAGTGAATCGAGAGAGGGGTGAGGAACTCCTGACGAGTGAGTCAGTAGATCTGGCTCTGGGTCCAGAATCCAAGGTCCCCGAATGCGGTGTTGCAAAAGAAAGGGGAACCAAATTTGACGAGGCCAGAATGGGGCAATGAGGATTATCGTCCTTTGAAGGTTGTTGGCTTTCTGCAGAAACTTTGTAATCAGGGGAAGGAAGGAAAAGCGTACAGGAGACCCGGGGGCCAATCGTGCACCAGCGCGTCCCTGGGGACTTCCCCTAGAGGGGTAATAGGGCAAAGTAGCTCCTGCATTTGGCGTTCATTGGAGACACAAAAAGATCGCAGGAAGGCTGGCCCCACTTGCGAAAAATCGTCTTCGCAACTGACTGTTTGAGGGACCACTCGTGAGGCAACAGGATTGCTCTGCTCAGCCTGTCGGCTGACGTTGGATGACCCCGGGATGTGCGTTGCGATCAGAAAGCGACCCGTGGACTCCGCCCATTGCCAAATTCTCATGGCCTCTCTGCATAGCTGATAAGACCAGATTCCCCCTTGCTTGTTTATGTACCAGACTACAGTCTGTCTGAACTGCAATAGTCCCCAGAGGAAGGAGAGCAAAGTGTTGCAACGCTAGAAACACTGCCCTCAAACTCTAGAACACTGATGTGCAGATTGTACTCTAAATTGGTCCATTCGCCTTGGACTGTCTGTCCCTGAAAGATGCCCCCCCACCCTATCATGGAAGCGTCCGTGGTTACCGTAGCTGTCGGCGTGGGTAGCACAAATGGTCTTCGTGGTTACCGTAGCTGTCGGCGTGGGTAGCACAAATGGTCTTCCGCTGGAAAGGTTGCAAGTCTGAAGCCACCAGGCCAGATGTGATTTCCATGTGTTTGTAATCAGAATTTCGTGTGTCAGAGGTAGCTGTTGGAACGACCATTGTGCAAACAGTAGCCATTGTAGAACTCATGTGCAGTCTTCCCAATGGTATCGCAATGAGAGAAGCTGCCATGAGACCAAAGACCTTCAGAACCAGTTTTGCTGGGGATTTTCTGAATGACAGAAGGAGAGAAATGTGGCTTTGTAGTGAGGCTATCCTTTCTGGAGGGAGCCTTAGAATTAAATGATGCGTATCTAATTCCGCTCCTATGAATAAGATATGCTGTGATGGCTGTAGTAAAGATTTTTCGAAATTTACGGAAATTCCGAGGTGAACACAAAGTTGTAGAGTGTAATCCCTGGCCTGTATCAGTTGACGCCGGGTGGTGGCAGAAAGGAGTCAGTCGTCCAGATACGGAAACATCTGGAAACCTAGGCGTCTCAGATGAGACGCTACCACTGCCATGCATTTGGTGAAAACCCTGGGGGCTGAGGTCAGACCAAAGGGCAGGGCTCGAAACTGATGGTGACTGGCTCCCAGCCGGAAGCGCAAATGATCTCTGGACGCCCTGGCCATTTTGATGAGGTAGTATGCGTCCTTCAGATCTATTGAGCACATCCAGTCGTCCTTCTGTAAGAATGGAAGGATAGATTGAAGCGTGACCATTCGGAACTTTTCTTTCTTGACGAAGGTGTTGAGGTTGCTTAGGTCCAGAATCGGCCTCCAGTCCCCTGTCTTCTTTGGAACTAAAAAGAACCTTGAGTAAGTTCCGAATCTTATTTGGTCCACTGGGACTGGCTGGATGACTTTCTAGCAGCTTTGAAATTTCTATAGCTGCTGGGTCTCGCAGATGGGGCGGCACACCTGGGAGTCTTCTCTTTGGAATGGGAGTGGATAGAAAGGGTATTCTGTAACCTCTGGTAACCACGCTTTTTACCCAGTTGTCTGTAGTAAGATTCTGCCAGGCCTGAGGGTATAAAGCTAAGCGACCCCCGACTGCCTCCAGAGCAGGACAGTCGGGCCTCCTCTCAGGAGTGCTGGAAAGGTTTTCCAGGGGGTGTATCCCTGTCACCTTGGTTTTGCGGACCCCCTCTGCCGCCAGGGCGGCGTCTTCCACCTCTGCCCCTCCTCTGCCTCTAGAGGGGGCATCACCCTGCGTGCCTGGGAAAGATCCTTGGGGTTTTCAAAACCACATTTTTCCACCGCGTTGCCCTTTGGGGTACGGTCTGGATGGGGTGGAAAAACGGACTCCGACAGCAGACAGAGTCTTTCCCTCCTGTTCACACCGGGTAAGGGTCTCCTTTACTTTGGGGCCAAAGAGAGTGGCACCATCAAATGGGGCGTTAGTAAAGTAAGACTTGAAGGCTTCCGCAAATGAACATAAGCGCATCCAGGATGGTCTACGAAGCGCAATCGCTGAAGCTGCTGCCCTACTCGATCCTTCGGCTGTGTATGAGATCAGCCTCATGGATGAGTTAACAATGGATGTAAGGGTATTGAGATGTGCTGTAACTTTCTCTGAAACAGCAGCATCTGTTGTACCCTGGAGGGCATCTCCCAACTCTTTGATTAGATCCCTCTGTAGACGTGTAAAGTGGGTCAAATAGTTCAGGGATCGCATAGAAAAAGCCGCTGAACTAAAAATGCGCTTCCCATCTGTCCATAGTCCTAGAATCTTTGTTAGGCGGATGGACAGATGAGGAAGATTCCGACATCTCCTTTTTCGTGGCCGCTGCCACCACCATAGCGTCCACTGGAACTCCCTTTG
>NC_056749.1:17182447-17229947 GCF_019279795.1 Protopterus annectens | reverse complement strand
CTACAACATAGGCGGTAGTATACTCAACACCAAAGGTCCGATGAGACCTTGGGACACAGGTGGACAGTAGTCTCTCCTTTGATAATCACATTGCCACAGTGGTCAGGAAATCCTTATACGTGGCACACCTCATCACAAAAGGTTTCTCATCCAGAAAAAAAAAGTCATTGTTCCCCTCTACTAATCACTCAGACCCATTAGAGTACAGTGCCCCTTTTGGTATGTACCTCACAAGACATCTACAACTGGAAAGGCTGCAAAATACCTCACAAAGAGGATTACCGGCCTCAAACAGATGCCCTATGCAGACTGTCTCAAAAAACACCAGCTTTACTCAGTCGCATATAGCCTACTCAGAGGTGATCGCTGCTTAACATACAAAGCCATGTCAAACCCAGAACTGGACATGCTCCACTTAAATTCCAATCCCTCCGAGCTACATGCTCTAGGGACCTAAACCTAGTCACCACAGAACATGCCAGAGGGATAGATTCCTGTCGCAGAGGCTTCCCATATTCTGGAATAAACTACCTATATCAAACAAAGCTCCTCATTAGCACTCAAGAAAAATCCTGATTAGATGGGAAATAGGAAATTCACCCCGGGGATCACCTCTGTGGCTCTGCTCAACACTGGCACAGGAAAATAATTCTCTTGGGTAGCAAAAGCCAGGGCACCTTTTTGGCTGGGCTTGTATAGGCCCCAGGGCCAATAGCGTAGTACCAGGTTGTTAGCATGGACACCACCTAACTCCACCCATGGACACCTCACCTACTCCACCCAAACCCACATCACATATACTTGCATATGTGGAGATTCTCATTAGAAACGTACCTAAACACAAGCATGCTGCACAATACGTCCTCTGCAGAGCACAATACACAACAGCTGCCGCACCAGTGTCTTGCCTGTCAAGCCAAGGCAAAACAAAACCAGTCACAGGTGATCCCATTGCGAGACAGATGTCCCTCACCAGGCTGGATAAGGTGGTCACGTTCAGTTGTCTGTCAGGATCTGAAATCACACGTGCACTCACGACTCTCAACAGGCACAGTTATGGCTGTCATAGTCCTGTGTCTGAATGACTGCAGATGTACCTCTGAACTACATGAAGAGTTAACCGAGGGGTCGGACTATGCATCTGACAGGTACTACCTAGCCTTAAACATTTTACCTTAACCTAGGATGATGCCTCAATACAAACAGAAAATGATTAACATCAACTGACAGATATTGTACACTCTTAGAATGATACCAAAAACTAAATACCTGGGATGACGTGATCAGACCTCAATGCTTTGCCAGAGATGGTCATGTGTCACCCCTGGGATTCAAGCTACTGGCCAAGGCTCTTACCATCCCCATAGTGCCATTTTTAGGCAGTCACTCAAGGACAAAATTCCCTGATGTAAAAACTCCATCATAAAAAACAACCTCAAGGTTAGCACTCAACTGCACTCACCGGAAGCAGTCCTCACCTTGGAAAGACAAGAGTCAGAGACCTGGTTCAAGGCTGTGGAGAGCACCCCAGCCATACTGGGCTACACCTTCCACAAGTTCAGACCACAAATTGAAGTTGTGAAAGGAGGCAGTACATCAATATTCATGAGAAATACACCTCCAGACTGGCTAAACAGTATGATTCCCTGCAGATATTTCAGGTACAATTTAGTGTTGGTAGGACACCTACTCAAGTCATTGCCAACTACAAGGACTCCCTCCATATATCCTGACACCCACTTTGGTTCTACTTGATTCTATCAAAACAGTTTTTGGCAGACTTTAGCTACCCATCCATTGACTGGGGAAATTACTCGTGTTCCGACTCATTTGTCCAAAGGTTCAACTAATTCCAATGCCCCGGACCAGCTGTTTGACACCCCCGCAAGGGGGTGCCAACATGCTGATCTGATGCTTAGCAATATGGGCGGGACCACTGTAGCACCTCCACTGTGAAGTCTTCCCCATGCAGATCTGACAAGTCAGTCTCATTGGAAGCAACTGACCGGACCCTGCCCCCCCCCCCCCCCCCCCTGCAGCAACTGAGGTAAAAAAAAAAGTCTCCAAAGTAGATTATAAATCTTACAGAATGCTATAAATAGCTTTACTGCACCTCCCCCCTCAGATGGCATTGGCAACAATGCACAGTTCTGAAGTACACAGCCCTGGAAGAATGTGCCTTCACTGCATGCTTCTCATACTAAAGCAAAACATTTTACAATCCAGTTGGCAAGGGTTACCTTGGAAACAGGTGATCCCAATCTGGACTTGGGACCAAATCTTTCAGGAAGTCCAATCTAGACAGAAACAGAACTGCCTACATACAGTGTAATTAATATTCCCCTTTGTTTTTAAACTTTGGAAAGAGCACAGAAAGATGATCTGATTAATACTCCTGTAAAGCAACCTTGGCCATGAAGGAAGGATATGGCCTAAGAGAAGCACAATCTTGGTGAAAAGGCACAGGGGCTGAAAGCAAACAGCTTGCAATTCAGAATGCCGCTTAGATTAAGTAAGAGCTACGAATAAAACAGTTTTCCAAGACAAACTGTCGATGGACTCTTTCACAAGGCTCAAAGGGACAGGACACCAGCACTTGAAGTAGAAAGGTTAGGTCCCAAGGAGGGACCGGGTCCTTAACTGGAGACAAAAGTAACGTTGCTTTCAAAAAGGCCTTGCACAATCTAGAAGCAGCCAAAGAAATCCTTTAGTCAGACATAATGGGATATGGCAGCTAGTTGGACTAACTTGAGAAACTGGCACCTTAGCTAAAGATATACAAGCTAGAAAGTCTAAAACCAAAGAAATGCAGTAAAAGAATCCACAGAATTGTGAGATGCCCAAAATGGAAAACCTCTTACATTTACTAGCATAAATTTTCGTGGCGGACTACTTGCGACTGGAAAGCAATATATGCTTCACAAGAGATGAATGCCCAGGAACTCTAACGACTGGAACTGCAGAAGCCAAGCTGTGACCTTCAGGCTTTCCAGATCTGAAGGATAATCTCCCTCTGGATTGGAAATAAGATCCACAAATCAATCCAGTATCCAAGGAGGACTGACACTGAGAACAAAGGAGAGGAAACCAAACCTGATAAGGCCTGAAATGGGCAAAGAGTACCACGAGACACCTACCTCCGTGCCTCCTGAAGAAATTTTTGACACGGAAAGAAAGGGTAAGCATACAGCAAATTGGGGGGGGATCAGGGCAAAAAAAACTCACTGCACTTTGTGTTGGACAGTGAAGTGTGAAGATGGCAGCTCGGCTGACCCCATTTCTGGAAGATCATATCCACCAGAGTTTGAGACCACTTGTGAGGAGACAAAATGGTCAAACACTAACCATGTCCCTTGAACAGTCTATCCCAGCCAATGAACCACCCACCTGAGCAGGGAGAAGTCTGGTGACTGGCCGCAGGAGCCATGAAAGATCGACCTACTAAATTCTGAGCACATTAGGAGGACTTGCAGGTTCTGGAGAGCCGAATGGGATATGACAGGGGCTGGTCCAGAAGCTACCACTGGACGAACCCACATGTGTAGCCTTGCCAAAGGTAAATTAACAATGGTTGCTGCCATGGTTCCTAGAGCTTGAAGGATTTGGGCTGCTAACAGCAGAGATATTTCTAGAGGCACACACACCTGGCCCTGAAGAGACTGAATCCTGTTGGTGAGAAAGACCTTGCACAGAGTAGTAAACAGCACTCAATTCCAAGAAACTGAGAGGCTCCAATTTCGATTTTAGAAGCCAGTCGTCCAGGCAGGGGAAAACCTGTATCCCCTGCAGCCCGAGATATGCTGAGAGTACTGCTACCATATTGGTGAACATCCTGGGGCCTGTGGTGAGGCCAATTGGGAGTACCCTGAACCGAATTGCCTGGCTCCTGACTGCAAGTGTAGGAACCTCCCGAGATGCTTGTCCATCTTTGTGGTAGTAAGCATCCTGGAGGTCCACTGAGCACCATCCAGTAGTCCTCCAGTAGTAGGGAAGGATAGACTGAACTATAACCATCCAGAAAATGTGCTGGCGACAAACCTGTTCACCGGGAGACCAGAGATCGGTCTGCCCCCCCCCCCCATATCTTTTTGGGCACCAAAAAGAACCCCGAGTAGACACCTGATCCAGACAGTCCTGGGTAACTACTTGTTGAGCAGCTTGGAAATTTCAAGTTTGGCTGCCTGTGTGCAGGTGAACATCTGGGAGAAACTTTTGGGACAGAGTGAAGAAATAGCCCCTGGATATTATTCTCAGCACCCACTGATCCGACATGGCTTCCCAGGCTGGATAGAGAAAGTGACACCCAACTGCCTCCTGGGTAGGATGGCCAAGCAACACTTCATGGTCACTGGAAGGGCCTATCCCGGCAGGAGTCCCAAGACCGTTGTTCCCTTAAAGCCCTCCTGACTCTACGATTGCATCTAAAAGAATCATTCCCCAATCTGCCTCAAAGAGTCAGACGGTGCATCTTCATGGAAAGACCTGGAGTTCTGGAACCACAGCTTACTACATTTTTGATACCTGGGGCAGGAACGCTGAGCAGTAGAAAAGCAGATTCCAACAGTAGAGAGGGTCTTACTATCCTTCTCACACTGGGCTAAAGTATCTTTCACGAATAGACTAAACAGGGTAGATCCATCGAAGGGAAAGTTTGTCAAGGACTCCTTGAAAGGCTCAAATTGCAAGCCACATCCAGGCGTGATGCCTAGAAATGATGCCTGAACCAACTGCTCAAGAAGCACCTTCCATGGCATGAGAGAAGCCTCAGATGTTAGAAATGGCTTTAAGAGTGGCCAGTCTAGAGAATATCTCTGCCAACATGGACACCTGGGTAGATGCAGAAATCTGTGTTTTTTGCAGTCTAGTAACATGTGCCATGTAATTAAACGCCCTCAAAAAGAGAAGGTCGCTGACACTTCCAATATATCACTCTGGACTCCCTTGTCAGGTGGATGGACAGCAGCTCTCCTTTTTCATGGCAGCTGCAACCACCAAGGTATTAACAGAACACTTCTGCCAAAAAAAAAAGTGTCTTGCGGGGGGAACCAAGGACCTTGTCAGAGCACAGTGGCACTGGTTCCACTGCATCCAGTTCCTTCCATGTCCCTAGGGCAATGAGGTCTACCAAAGGGTGCTTCCATAGGACTTCCTTTGGGGGAGATTTCTGGAGGAACTGGAAGCCTAGTGCTTCACAGGGAGAAACCTGGAAGGTAGGGGCAGGCTGCCATTGAAGTGGAGGACTGGAGACATCAGGTCCAGAGTCCAGCTGGAGCAGAAAAGGATCCAGAGGGGTGGCATCAAAAATCTCAACACCAAGGTAGAGAGAAATCTCTCCACTACGAACGCCAGAAAGTGGGATGCACCAGAGTGCTTGATGCCATTGGAGCTGAAACCCCCAACCCCATCTACACCAATGGGGGTGTCAGTGCAGAGCTGCTCAACAGTAAAGCTCCAAGGGGGAAGGGAAGGCACTGAAACCCTCATCAAACCCTCAGAACTGGTGCCAAGTGGAAAACTCCAAGAACTCTCCAGCACCAAAAGTGAAATGGGCATGGTCTGCAAAGAAACGAAAAATGTTGACATCTGAAGGTCCCGAAGCCCTGGGGCTCGTGAAAGGACACCCAGTAAGGGAAAGGGAAGGACCCCTCACTCCTCATGGAGGGGGGCGGGAAGGATTCCCAGCTGGATTTGAGCCTTCAGAACAGTCTCAGGCGGTCCACTTCTCTCTATGGGACAACCTGGCAGAGGAAGCCACAGATGCACGCCTGGAGTGGTGCCTGAGCAAGGGGAAATTCAGGGGCTCAGGAGAGAACCTAGGCAGAGCTGAAAATAACTTGGGCCTAACCTTGGCTCTGGTCTTCTCTCTGCTTTCCTGTCCTCATCCTTGCTTTTATTCTCAGGCGACATAAGAGATGGAGTTCCTGCACCCACACCAGAAGTGGGCTATAAACCCTGGAAAAAAAAAAAAAAAAAAAAACTTTGCAGCTGTCCGTGAGGGTATGGGAAGAAAACCCCAGAGCACCCAGTGTCTAGGTGAGGGCCACCTAAACACACTGCACATGACCCATCTGAGGGTGGGAGTTTATGCCCACACCCAGTACATTTCCCACACCCAGTACATTTCTTAAATCCCATAAACTTATCAGATTTACCAGCCATGATAGGAAAGACTGGAAAGGGAACCTGACCAGTAGAGAATGATGTACAAATATTTCTCTACGAAAAACGTGAAGAGTAGGGAAAAGTTCAGAAATAAGAAAAAACAAATTAACAGTACAAAGACATGCCAAAAACTAGTAAATCACGCAATAAAGACTGAGCTCAACACTCCCCAGACTCTGGAATAGATTGCCCATACATGTCAGAGTGCCTCTCTGGCCCTCTTCAAAAGAGACCTTGACGATTGGATAGGAGAAAGGAAATTCACCCTGGGGATCACGTCAGTCGCCCGGGGTCCAGGGAAGTAAATAGCATGGGAAGAAATAGCCAGGGAATTGTTATGGCTAGGCTTGTATAGGCCCTAGGGCTGATAGGTTCATAGGTTGGTACTAGGTTATGACTCACTTGCAGGTGGAATGGCAGCAAACAAGATCGGAGGTGAGGAAGAGGGGGCATTATGGGTAGGGAAGGAGCTCAGTTTCGGCACCATAGCTTGGATATAGTCGACTCGGCATGTCACTATTACTTTCATACAGACTTAGAGGCAATCTATGCCTTGCATACAAGGCAATCTGACCATGCTTTATTGGAAATGCTGGGTATCCACAAGTCAAATGGCACACTGGTTACTCAATCTAAAAGACCTTAACCTGATGTGACATTAATAGAACCTGCTAGAGGAGATTTGTCTGCCAGAGGTTACCCATCCACTCAAGGTTGCACTTGAAGAGGGTCGGCGAGGTACTTGTGTGTATGGGAAATCTTATTCCAGAGACAGCCTCTGGGAGACTAACCTGTCTCTGCAACAGGTTTTGTTGATGTCGCATATTAGATTTAAGCCTTTCGAGTGGGTAATGCTCGACAAGTTACTTACTGATACGGAGCATCCCTAGGACAGGGTCCGAAATTGCCATGTAGGCACAACACAGATCACCTCCGAGCAATCTGTACAATACAGAGTAGAGGGATACGGATTTGAACCTGTTTGCATAGGGAAGCCACAGACTAAAAGTATTTCTGTGGGCTTTCCAGTTGGCACAGGTGTTTGGAGAGGTACATAAAAACAGGGCATTACACTCAATTATAGGCCTAATGAGAGAGTAGAGAACACTTTCTGGATGCAATCCCTTTACTTACGAGATGAAGTAAGGCTTTTCTGACTCTTGGGAGTCAATGACAGAACCAGACTTAAGTCACCTGCAAACTTGGCCAGCCATAGGCCAGTTTTTGCCTGTACCTGTGAGAAGACACCACTAGTGACAGGTCTGCTATCTGAGATGGAGGTGCCTATTTTGACCTTATGGGTCCCATCGGTGAGAGTTGGTCACCCACCTGACGAGACAGATTTTTGATAAAGCCCAAGTGGGGGAGTGTCCCAAAGGCCTTGGCGAAGTCAAGTAAAGCTGCATCGACTTTCCCTCATCCAGGGCCATCTCCACTCTGCTGGAATGAAGCCTGTACTTCAGCTGCAGTTGACTAGTGTGCTCAAAGGTGAAGCTAGTTCTTGCTGGAGATAACATTCCAGGCTGTATTCTGCACCATCACGTCCCTTAGAAGCAGTGTTCATTGCCTTGGAGAGGGCCTTTAACACCTGATCTACAGAGAAGTTGAGGGACAAGCATCAGGGATGTCGAATGGGCCTTTAGGGGACAGGGTGAAGTTCACACTCAACTTACCTGCTAGCAGGTTGGCCAAGTGAACAGGATCAGTGTTAAGTGATACTGTCAAGTACTAACTTGGAACAAACCTGGGTTTTGCCATTGAGGTTTCTGATGCACAACTAAAGGCGGTTGTGGTTTCCCTTTGTTTTGGAGGCTCACTAGCCATCCAATATGCTTGAGACTGAGGAGAGAATTTCCAATTTAGAATTAGTTTACCTCTGGACAAGTTTCGTCCTTTTGTTGTAAAGCCTGTTTATACAGGATGTCCACCAGACAGGTTTGTGTTTCCTTGAGGAGCAGGTATTAGTTCTGTTTGGTATGAGAGTCCATGCAGTTATACAGGTGCTTGGGGGGTAGATACTTCAATGAGACCAATGATCTGATCAGGTAAAAACATACTATGGGAGTGGTGCAGCAGTCACCCATGTGGTTGAGAACTAACCAGTGTGTAATCTCCCCTAGTAGGGGATTGAGACGAGCCGGTCCAGTGCATCAGCAGACTTAACCGCTTGCATCCTGCTGTAAGGAGATGCAATCAGCCAGGACATAAGTGTGTGTGTGTGTGTGTGTGTGGGGGGGGGGGGGGGGGGGGCAGAAACTGTCAGCATGAAAATTGCCTATAAAGAAAAAAAAAAAAACAAACACTTAACATGGCTGGAAATACTCATATAAGCATTTAGAAAAAAAAAAAAAGAGCAACAGTTCCAGGGAGCAATACACAATATTAGCAGATAAGCAAAGCGTGAGAAAAGAGAAAGTGGGATGTACTAAGCTTTAACGACTTTGCAGTGCGACTCAATGTGCAATCAAAAGGTAAGGGACACTAAGAGAATGGGAGGGTTAAGGAGAAGCCGACAAGCAAAGCTGAAGAATTTGGGCTGCAGGGTCTACATTATGGACACAAGGCAGGATTTAGTGGAAGTGGAGGTTGATGTATAATGAACCAGGCCAGATCTTTTTTTTCCTTGTAGGTTACGTTAAAAACAGTTAAAAGCTTTTACACAAGAGAAACTAGTCGGCTGCAATGCAGAAAACAGAAGCAAAAAATTACCTTGGCGACAGGGGAGGCATGCAAAATTGAAAGGTTCAACAAAACTGCACTACATGCATACACAGCGTCCAGAAACAGTCAACCTGCTATGCTCCCAGGCTTCTTCCATGGTCATTGTTCAGGTGGGGACCAAGGTGAGACTGCTAGGGGTGCATCAATATTATACCAGGGGGTTTTACATAACAGGCAAGGTCAGTGCTGGCAAGTGTGAAGCAAAGACTGAATCTTAGAGCTGGACAGGATGAGTGACATGGCAGGGGAGCAGTACACTGGCAACAGATAATGTGGGACTAGACAGAATGGAAAGACAGGTCACTAAGGAAATATAAATTACAAAAAATAAATTACAAAGACATGCATCTGGAGCCTTTCTCCCCGGGCCTCTGCTGAAAATTGGCTTTGTGAAGGGGTGAATCTTAACCGCAAGTGGAATGACATCTTGCAACCACGCATCAATCCACTTTTGGATTTAGAGCTACATCATTCCTTTTAATCTACCACAGGCACTGTTGAAAACCTTAATGAATTTAACAGTCTCAGTGAACTTGAGAATGATTTATATAGACTGTAAAGATTAATCTGGCAGAGAAGACATATGGAAGCTAGTCTTCACTTCCACATAGTTCCACGAGGCATGCGGGTGCTTTGCATGCCGACCTATGGGGAGTCACCCTGAACTGTTAAAGAAATGGCAGCGATTGAATCTAGATCTAAGCAACCAATACATGAAGCTTATAATGGAGTACTTCTTGCCCACAAACAGATTTGACCAACAAGGTAGAGGCTTTGAACAAAGATCAACGTGGTCGCTATAAGGGTGAGATCTTTGATAAGAAGCTTGATAGTATGTATGCTCAGGTTCTATCGTACAGTGACAATTACAGCAAGTGAAACACAAGAAGCTCCAAAGAGACTAGTGATTTTACATCGGGCCATGTTTTTGTCTGGCCGAGAGCTAACCGTTTAAGTGGCACTAATTTCTCTCTCCTTTAGAAATACAACATATCAATGATAATGAACAACTGAACACTGTTCCTTTAATGGGGAACTCTAGCTACATCAGCTGATGATGTGAATGAAATTGGCGCCATTGTGATGTCATCAAATGGAAACAGCATGATTGGCATCCCACCTGTAATGGATACTCCACCTCCAAAATCAACAGACTTTAGCAGCTCAGATTAACTCACATGCGACAGGGGCCAGACTGAAAACAGCTCTCGGAACTTTAGACCATTTTTTACCGCTCCCAGTGCAATATCGGGGGAAGTAGTTACTTGTTCGAACAGCCGAGGACTGAGAAAAAGAAAGTTCTCAGGGGAGAACTCTTGAGGTAAGATGGCGCAACAGGAATTGTATGAACTTGTTTTCAATTTCTCTAGATACGAACTTAATAGTGCCAACATTACCCTGTTCAATAAGGAACTTTCATTCCTTCACAAGGTAGCAACCTTGCGGAATTACTTACTGATCTACGGCTTTTTGGAAGGACTATATCTTTGAAACTGTTTCTTGATAAGAATGTGACACAGTCACAGTCTAATAATAGGTATGCCACCGAATGTAGAATGTTTTATTCAATTATGTGAGAGTTCTTTTTTGCATTCTTGCAAATGTTTATATTTTAATCTAAATAAGAATGAAAGACAATCACTGTTCTGTCTGATACGCAACCCTGACCTCACTATAAAACCTGCAGACAAGGGGGGTGGGATAGTACTGTTAGATACAGACATGTACAACGAGATAATAGAAATGTTGAAAGATGCAGATACTTACAGAGATAGGACAGGACACTCCTGCAAATATAGTGAGAAGGGTCTATGATGACCTATATGGATTTAATGATGTGTAGACAAATTTCTCAAGAATTACATGATTTCAGGGTTGTGTCCCCTTTAATTCCATATATAAAAGGGTTGCCCAAGATACATAAAGGCATCATACCACCTCCGTTGCGGCCGATAGTAGCAGAAGGATGGGTCACTGAAAATATTTCCAATTATCTAGAAACTATTTTAGGGCCTCTTACTAGAAATATACAGACTATTTTAAAAGATACCCATCAGTTAATGGATGATTTTATAAATTAATAGCGGAATCTACACTTCCTCCCTCTTGTATTTTAGCTACCTTAGATGTAAAGAATTTATTTACAGCAATCCCAAATGAACATGGGATTGAGGCTGTTAGAAGTTCTACATACAACTGAGGGCTTTAATGAGATGCTTATCTGCACTTTGCTGGATATAGTACTTATACAATGTTTTCATGTTTCAAGATAAATTATATGCACAGAAGTGGGGTGTTGCCATGGGCACCCCATGTGCAAATTCGTACGCGAATTTAGTGATGTATCAATGGGAGAAGACATCTGTTCAACAGTGTTTTTTCGACACATACATTACTCTACAGGCGTTTTGTAGATGATATACTTATAGTATGGGATGGAGATATGGCTCTGCTACAGGACCTAGTTACTTATTTGGAATCAACCACTGATTTCCTGAGGTTTACAATTGAGACTACATACTCCAATATAGTAATATCCAAAAAATCTATCTTAAAGGACTCAACGGTTATGATTTCAACTACCCTATTAAGAAAGTTATGCTGGAAAAATGCATTGCTACATTTCAATATGCATCCACGTTTTGTTTTTCCGAACGTGGTCAAGAGTCAATGAGAATTATGAATATATGCAAGATTGATATTGACAGGTCACTACAGTTTGAGATTATGGATGCATTATTTGAAGATGGGGGATATACTCCTAGCTTAATAAGAGCAATAAAAGAATCTCTTTTAGGTCTGACAAGTGCTAATCTCAATAGACATCATTTTATACGAAGTAGACATACAGGGGCTGATGGTGCGATTAAAGTTGATTATAATCAAGACAGATTACCATTTACAACCAGATATACTAATGACAATAAAAAAAGTCATAGAAATTATTAGGAAGAACTGGAATGTTTTAACTTTAGACCCTCACAAATCCAAGCTTGTAGGTGACACCCAGGTTTAGGTACAGGAACAGCAAGAATCTTAAGAGACTCCTCTGCACTGATAGGACAATGTTAAAACGAGATACAAGTAGATGTCTACGGAGAACTAGTACTTATCCATGCAATAAGTGTAATTTGCGTAGTAATATTGTTGATTAACAAGAGTGCATTCATCCTTGTTTGGATTATGTCTTCACTCCTAGATTATATGCTACTTGTGAGTATGAATTTAATATATCTAGCAACATGTACAGAATGCACTGCATTCTATATAGGCATGACCTAGATTAAAAGACAGGATGTACAACCACTTGTATGATATTAGGAGGCTGAATCCTGTCAATGCATTAGCCAAACACATTGCTGAACATTTGCAACATATGCTTAAGTTCAGAGTTTTACAGATTGTTAATAATCGGGGGGGGGGGGGGGGGATAAAATGAATTATTTAGAATCAGTTTAGTTACGTTGGATCTTGAAATTAAGGGCGCATGTAGAACCAGGACTTAAGACATATTAGTTTAAAATCTGTTTTAATAGCACGCAGATAGCTTATACATGTTCATACATGGTATTTTCATTATATATAACTCGATTATTTTAGTCAGTATATATATTTTATTTAATATTCTTTTATGTCTATGTACTGGTTTATGATTTTTTAGTGTCATAGCTTATTACATAAGCAGTTCTCATTTTTATAATATTGTATTTTATAAAATAGGGTGATTTCTAGTATAGTTTTTATAGTTCTGGATGTGCTCTAGAGTTGTAACTTTATGAAGAGTGTAACTAATTATCCTTCTGCACTTATTCAGTTAACTTATTAACCTATGAGGTTCAAGTTCAACTTGTATTTACACTCTGACATGTATAGTTATTAAAACCTGAAGAAGCGCGTTTAATGCACGTGAAAGCACTTGTCTTTCTACATTTGTATTAAACTATAGTTCCTGTTATTTCGTGGTGGTCTTTTTTCATATTGGATATTTGGTTGGATACTTTTAGAAGCAGACCTTTGGACGGCGGCAGTATCTATTGTTTTTTATTATATTAAAACAGTTAAAAGCTTTTATACAAGAGAAACTACTTAGCTGCAATGCAGAAACAGAAGCAAATTACTACCTTGGCGACAGGGGAGGCATGCAAAATTGTGAAAGGTTCAACAAAACTGCACTACAAGCATACACAGCGTCCAGAAACAGTCAACCTGCTATGCTCCCAGGCTTCTTCCATGGTCATTGTTCAGGTGGAGACCAAGGTGAGACTGCTAGGGGGTGCATCAATATTATACCAGGGGGTTTTTACATAACAGGCAACGGCAGTGCTGGATAAGTGTGAAGGCAAAGACTGAATCTTAGAGCTGGACAGGATGAGTGACATGGCAGGGGAGCAGTACAATGGCAACAGATAACGTGGGACTAAACAGAATGGAAAGACGGGTCACTAAGGAAACAAATTACAAAGACATCTGGAGCCTTTCTCCCCGGGCCTCTGCTGAAAATTGCCTTCGAAGTGGGACTTTCCTGGTTAAATATAAAAGTCGTTACGGACCCATTACCAAGTTAAGTGATACTAGAGTGGGGTTGGGGAGCACTCAAACTACGAGACGTGTTGAGAGGCAAGCACAAAAGGACAAAGTACAAAATTAAGATTTTTACTGCTGTGTAGTCCTCAGGATCTTTCAGAGCACAACCAAATAAAACCATTATCCAACAGGCATGAGACATCAACCTCAGGAAAAGCAGCCAAGCCAGGATATCTATCACATGGAGATTACTAGTAGGACGTCCGAACAGCAACAAGACTTTACATTCTACATAACATACAAATAAAACAAGAAAAAAAAAAAAAAACTTTCCGGATGTGGAGCCTGAACCCCATTTCGGCTCCCTGATATGCAACTACCCAATGACTAGCAATGCTGTGTTTGCTTGTGCAGAGACAGCAATTCCAACTTCTTTGTTTTTATTCTATGCTGTTGTGACCATGCAGTACATTTATGACTACAGTCTGTGTGGGAATGGAGACATGAAAGCAAAGATTTTCACTACTGAAATGCAGGAAGGTCGCCCTATGCAAACACTTTTGAAGTTGAATATTTGACTAGCTTGATCCATCTAAGTAAAGTGTCAGCAAATTGAGAAAACATGGGATGAAAAACTGCAGCCAATTAAATACACCCCTCCTCCACACACACACGCACCAAGAAGGGTCCAGACTTCCACTACTTCTACGATATACATTAATTCTAGATACACTTGGGGGGGCAACATTCCTATACTTTACACTTTGTCCTATTTTTAGAGCATAACAGGGGAGAACAGATTTTAAATACTGCTCAAACTTAGAAATCACAGAATAGATTATGCATTTTCTAAATAATAAACTCCGAAACTAATTTCATTTAGTGACTTCCATCCTCCGTGATTTGGCACAACTACAAATTTTGCAAGAAAGACCAAAAATGATGCAAAAATCAGCTGGAGGTTATGCCCCAGATGAAGATCATCCAGTCTACCAACTCCACAATGAAACAGTTTACTGCCCAAGCAATAGCACATGACAAAGCCAACTCCTCATTCTTGAATCCTAAATGTACACAGCTGAAGCTGCACCACACTCCAACCCACTAAACTCACTCAAATGTGGGCACTGTAGCAGTATGAACCTCACACCTGCCTTCAGAATCATGCATACCCCTTTAAAATCTCTATCTGAGACTGAGGTTCTAGTAGCAGCCCTGACAAAGGAATGAAGCTGCAGCACCCATTTGCCTTGGAGGGGGGGGGTCCATACCCCTTGCAGCCAACTTTGCACATCCTCCTCACTACAACGCATATACAAACCACTAAGTAGTCAAGACCGTCATCCCTCAACCCAGTGATGCAGAACGAATGGGCAGTGGGGCAAGGAGGGGGCAAAATTTACCCAAACAAGGTCCGATCATCCCTAAAGTCAAAGTAACATACCTGTACTTTGTATGGTTCACCAATGATTCTGAGTGGCTTTTCTGCATTTGGACCTTGACTACCATCTTGAATTAGGATCATTTTCACTCCAGCCCGTTCCTGTTTGAAGAGAAACAGTTTTATATCAATGATAAATACAATTTTAAAAAAACTGCAATGCATTTAAAATGACAAAATGATAAAGCTGCCCACTGTAGGGTCACCACAGGACACAAACTGTGCCAAGCCCCCCCCCCCCCCCCCAAAAAAAAAAACACTATTGAACTTCATTCACAGCTGCTGTAGCAAAGCATGCATCCCTGGAAAATGCCAGCATCGGAGCATAGTTAGCTGGGTCTCCTCCCAATACAACTGACAGTGCCAAAAATGAAACTATGCCACCTTCATTGAGATGCAAAACCCATCAGATCAAGTGTACCTGAAATGGTTGTCAAGAAAGACTTCCCAAGACGTCCAAATGCCACCCAATTTGCAAACACGTGCAAACTTGTGAAAATGCACAAATGGATTACTTACTGCAGACATTACTAAATACTCTCTGCCGCAGCACTAAAAGTAATTTTCTGCATCCAGGATACCCATTAGTTTACACCTTTGATGAGGCAAGTCCATCACACTAAAAATACAGCTGCAAATAAACCTACCATTACAGTTAAAATGTCTGATCACTGCTGCAGTAGCCCAAACTACACAGGTAGATTATGAAAGTTAAACAATTTTGGCGAAGGGAAAGGTCCAGAAGCCATGAAAATGCTAAGCTGATCTAGAGTTAAAAGAATCACGCGTATAGCTTTTTGCAGTGTAGTGTGTAAATGTAAGCTTTGGATAACAATGTAGACTTTTGCAACACGTCGCTTCTCACCTTCACAACAAAACAGCAGATTTGATCAGATCAGATTTAGTAGCAGATTTCTGTGGAGATAGTACCCTCCCTCTAAATTTTTATGTCTAAACTGGTACCAGAGAAAAGTACAGTTTTGTACCTACCATAAATGTAGATGTTCGAAGATCCACATTGCTGCAGTCCTTACACTTGGGTAGTCCGCTGTCCACGGTCGGCCCGAATATCAAAGTATAAGGCTGACGTCGGTCAGGGCGCATTTAACTGACGTCAGGACGTCGGGGTATAAATGCGCATGACCGGCATCATATCCTCAGTCTTTTCTTGCCCCAGATGTCAGAAGACCTTAAAAATAAAGGTCAAAACCAAAAGACAGCAAACAAATAACCAACCACCCTTGCACTAACTATATGTACAATATATACAATATACACAATATGTACAACCCAACCCACACAACCACCTCCAACTACAGAGGGAAGGAGGGAGGAATTGGACTGCAGCAATGTGGATCTTGAACATCTACATTTATGGTAGGTACAAAACTGTACTATGTTCTTCATCTCACATTGCTGCAGTCCTTACACTTGGGTAGAATCCCAAAGCAGAGGTAAGGGAGGATGGCTAACTATAAGGAAGCAGGAGCTGCCAAAATGCCCTGCAAAACCGCAGTGGCAAAACCAGCCCTGGACTTAGAGTAAAGTGGCAGGTGATAATGCCTAGAGAAAGTATGCACAGAACTCCAAGTAGCTGCCTCCAAAATATCCTTGGTTGCCACTCCCCTCAAAAAAGCTGTTGAAGTGGCAGTAGCCCTAGTGGAATGAGGCCTAATCCCAGCTGGAACCTCCTTGCCATGATGGGAATAACAAAGCAATGCAAAACCCAATCCACTTAGAAATAGTTTGTTTTGACACAGGCTTGCCCTGAGAACTCAAAACAAAAGAAACAAACAACTGCTGAGACTGCCTGAACCCTTTAGTTCTGTCCAAATAATAACGCAACTGCCTGTGTACATCCAAAGTGTGCAAAATCTTTTCCCCCTTATTTTGGGGATTTGCATAAAAAGTAGGCAAATGAATAGTCTGGTTTAAAGCCACACTAGAAACCACCTTAGGCATAAAGGAAGGATTAGTACGTAATGATACCCTATCCTTATGGAAAATCAAGAAAGGCTCAACTGCCATAAGGGCCTGTAATTCAGAAACCCTTCTTGCAGAGGTAATGGCCAACAAAAAAGCAGTCTTCCATGATAAATATTTCAACTCAGCAGTAGCTGCAGGCTCAAAAGGTTGTAGAGTGAGTTTCTCCAACACAAAATTGAGATCCCAAGCAGGAGTAGGAGCTCTTCGTGGGGGTCTTATATTCTTTGCCCCCTAAGAAATTGCTTGAACAAAGGATGAGAAAACAATGGCGGTCGCAATCATAGTGAGCTGAAATTGCTGCAGCATGAACTTTAATAGAAGAGAAAGACAAACCTTTGTCTAGTAACTCAGTAAGATATTGAAGAGCCACACACAAATTAGGCTCAGAAACATCAAAATCTTTTGCTGCACTCCAAAATAAAAATCTCTTCCATTTATCAGCGTACACTTTCCTTGTACTAGGCCTTCTAGCTTCCAAAATAACATTCAAAACTTGCTGAGGAAGTGGAGGCCCATTATGGTTCAAAACAGAATATGCCAGGCTGTTAGGTGCAGAGAGTGAAGCTTGACATTGAGCAAATGGCTGTCCTCCTGTGACAACAGGTGTGGAATCAAGGCAAAGGCCATGGAGGCTTCCTGCTAGACTTCTTAGTAATGGGTACCAGTGCTGTCGAGGCCAATCTGGAGCTATTAAAATCATCCTTGGCTTGTCCTGTCTGACCTTCAGAAGTACCTTTGGGAGGAGAGGCAGAGGTGGAAAGGCATACACATGAAGATTGCTCCAATTGAAAGAAAGAGCATCCACTCTCCAAGCTGTGGGATGAAACCTTTTCGTGCAAAACTTTGGCAGCTGATGGTTTAGTGGAGAAGCGAACAGATCTATGTCTGGAGTTCCCCATGACACTGTCAATTTCTGAAATACATGAGGATCCAATTTCCACTCGTGGGGATCCATAATTAGTCTGCTCAACACATCTGCTAAGGAGTTCTGTGCTCCTGGCAGAAACTCTGCCTGAAGATTGAGCTGTAAACTGAGAGCAGTCTCCCACAAAATCATTGCTTGCCTGCATAGAGGATAAGAATGCGTTCCCCCTTGCTTGTTGATGTACCACATGACAGTTGTGTTGTCTGTTAGAATCAACACCTGTCCTGGAAGAAGGAATTCCTTGAAAGCTATTAATGCAAACTGGACTGCTAACATCTCCTTCATGTTGATATGTAGATGTCGTAGTCTGACAGGCCACTAGTTTTGTATCCACTTTCCATTTAGATGAGCTCCCCAAGCTTTGTCTGAGGCATCTGTCGTTAAAATCTGACTTGCCTCTGGCCAGGTCAGAGAGAGTCCCTTGTTTAGGTGACATTCCTGAGCCCACCACAAAAATTCCTTCTGAATGCAAGGTATTATTTGAATGACAGTGTCCAGATACTGGCAGTGCTGTGTCCATACATTTTTGAGATACCATTGTAGCTTCCTCATATGCAGTTTGGCATTGGGAAGCACCAGAATACAAGATGCCATGAACCCTAAGGCTTGAAGGACTGTCCTTGCAGTCAGCCCGGACTGATGAGATAGTTGATGGAAGTAAAGGGATAGACTTTTGTTTGTCCGGGGTTAAAAAGGCCATCTGGGCTGCTGTATTCAGTCTCACACCCAGAAAGCACATGTCTTGAGAGGGTACTAGACTGGACTATTTCGTTCACAGAATACCCTAGGCATCTTAGCACTGCTATCACATATTCCAAATGACGAAGAAGCTCTTCCCTTCCTTGGGCCAGAATTAGGCAGTCGTCCAAATAAGGATAGATCTGTATTCCTTTTAGTCTGAAGAAGGCTATCACTGGAGCCAGAACTTTCGTGAACACTCTGGGCGCAGTAGATAAACCAAAGGGCAATGCAGAGAACTGATAGTGAGAAGTCCCAGCTCGAAAACGCAGATACTTTCTGCAACTGAGTCTGATAGGAACATGAAGGTAAGCCTCCTTGAGATCCAAAGTTACCATCCAATGATCTTTGCCCAGCAGAGGTAAAAGCTGCTGCAACGTCAACATTTTGAACTTGGGAATGTCCAGATAAGTGTTGAGGATACATAAATCCAAAATTGGTCTCCACGTGTTCCCCTTCTTTGGTACTAGGAACAGGCGAGAATAAAATCTTAGGCCCACTTCTGGCAGAGGGACCGGCTGTATGGCCCCTAGTTGGAGCAACAGAGAAACCTGTTTGTGAGCCTCTATTCTTTGTTGAGGAGGAACGTCTGGCATGCCTTTGAAAGGAGGCAAGGTATGGAAATAAAACCTGTAGCCGTGGTGTATGATATCCAATACCCATCTGTCCTGGGTGATTAGTGCCAACCTTCCTCCCAAAGGTGCTGCCAGACGAGCAGGCTCTGGCAGCTGAAAAGGTAGGTCATTGGGTCTGCTTACGAAAGGACTGACCCCTGCCCTCACCTGAAGCCTGTGCAAGAGAACTCCCTGTTCTAGGCCTGAAAGAGCCCTGAGCTCTGCCCTTACCACGTCTAGATCTACCCCTAGACTGGGAATCATAAGAAGGATACTTCCACCCCTTAGTAGGCCAATTTCTACTAAACTTTGGAGGCTGGACCTGCAAAAAATCTTTAACAGTCTGCATAGACTTAGCCTTGTCTTCCATTTTCTTTAAGACTGTCTCAACAGGAGGACCAAACAACACGTCAGATTGTAAAGGAGCATCTAAAATCCTTGTTTTAACATGTTCAGACAAATTCTGATCCCTCAGCCAGGCGTGCCTGCGAAGAACAGTCCCAGTGGCAGCCACCCTAGACGAGGCCTGTACAGCATCAAAACCACATTGCAAAGAATGCTTACCCACCTGTTCAGAAACATGTACTAAATCTTGCAACTCTTTACAATCAATACCTTCCACCAGAGCATCAACCTTAGACTTCAATTGTGAAAGGAGATAGTTTTGGTATTTCAACATGTGAAACTGGCAATTCAGAGCCCTCATAGCAAGAGTGGAAGAAGTATAAACTTTCTTTCCCCATCTATCCAAGGCCCTAGCCTCCTTGTCTGTAGGAACCGGATTCTTAACAACAGAAGCCTTAACACCCTTAGGCCCCTGGCTAACAGTTTCTGGGTCTGCCCTAGGACTCTTAAAAAGATACTTGTGAACTTCGGGCACCCTGTAATACCTATCCGGCTTAACAGGAGCAGGAGGCAAAGAATCAGGATTAAGAGAAGCCTCTGTAAAACATCTTCCACTACATCCAAAACAGGAGGTATAGCCAAAGGCCTATGCTGGGGTAAAACAGAAATTCCCTAAGCCGTTTCCTGGAATCAGAGAAGTCCTGACCCTCCCACTTAAAATGCTCCCTCATGGAATGAAGGGTTCCTGAAAAAGAAAAATCCTCAGGAGGAGTAGCAGAAGGAGTAGAATCATCCACATCAGAATCAGAATAAAGAGAGTAATCCTGCAAGTCTTCTGTCGAAGACTCTGCAACATCCGAAGCTTGCTCAAAACCCCCCAGCTCAGGCTCCACCCTAGGTCTCTTAGCAGGAGGGGGCATAGAACCCCTAATCAAAGTAATCAAATCTTCTGCCATTTTAAGCATATGCTTCTTGGGCATAGTACCTGAAGAGCTAGGGGCAACACCAACTGAAGCAAGACCTGGCCTGCCCCTGGGAGAAGCCTTAGAAACAGAAGGAGAGGGCCTAGCCACCTTAGGAAGGGAGGGGAGTATAGTAACCTGAGAAGCCCCCTCAGCCTGACTTGCCTCCTGAGAGGCCACATCTTGCAATAATAAGGTCTCACTCTGGGAACACAAAGAAATCTCCGGTGGAGCCACCGGCTCCACCGACACCTCTAAAGAACCGGCGTCCGGTACAGACGGTTCTTCTAGCCTACGCTTAACTGTCTTGTCCTTGCGCTTCGAGGAAGCGGGCGTCGGAGCATCCAACGGCATTTTATAATTGCACCGCTTCCCAAAGACTAACCTTGCACAATCCAACCTTCTCTTTATAGTGCGTTTATTAAATCTAGCACAAGAGCGACAAGCCAACAACGTCGTGCTCAGGCCCTAAGCAAGGAATACACAAAGTATGATAATCTCTATGCGGTATCTGTTTCCCACAAGAAACGCAATTAACTTTTTCTGACATCCAGTAAATGACTGAGGCAAGAAAAAACTAAAATATTCCCCAATGGGGTACTTAGCCAACTTTGAACTCGGTCTGAAACTTCTAAATAGAAAAATCTCAGAACGCCAACCGGCACTTGCAATGCTGCTTCTGCATCGGACCATGCGGCAAAAAAGACTGAGGATATGACGCCGGTCATGCGCATTTATACCCTGACGTCAGTTAAATGCGCCCTGACCGACGTCAGCCTTAAACTTTGATATTCGGGCCGACCGTGGACAGCGGACTACCCAAGTGTAAGGACTGCAGCAATGTGAGATGAAGAACATCAGTGTCTTTAAAGTGTGCAACTCACTTCTTGTAGAGAAGAATCAGAAAACGTTTCTACATTAAGGACCTAAAGCAACCCAGATTAACTGTACCAAATGAACAAGCGTTAACATCTCCTAAAATCAGAAAACGTTTCTACATTAAGGACCTAAAGCAACCCAGATTAACTGTACCAAATGAACAAGCGTTAACATCTCCTAAAATCAGAAAACGTTTCTACATTAAGGACCTAAAGCAACCCAGATTAACTTTACCAAATGAACAAGCGTTAACATCTCCTAAAAACAGAGATCATAGGAAGTGAGCAAGTGTTAACATCTCCTAAAAACAGAGATCATAGGAGTGGCTAAGAGTTTTCTTGTTAGCCTTAAAACTGTTTTCAAAAAATCGTGACATGAGAAAGCCTTGAAAGAGGAGGACTCGTGGACAAACGTTACAAGAGACCATTAAATGAGCCTTGCAGGAGAAAACAAGATAAAAAAAGTCAACACTGTAAACCCACAGAACCAAGACGAATGAGTGCTGGATTCACTGCTAGCAAATGGAAGTTTAGTTGGTGCCAATACAGGATTTAGTGCCAGACTTTGTCCCTACTGGTACCCGTTGCACATCACCAGTAAACAGGTACCTATAAAGTAATACCACATCAAGAAATTAGTTGAAGTTGACTGGGGTGTAAACACCACAGATCTTGAGCAGTATTCTGTTAGGAAGCTTGTGGTAATTGGGCCTGATAATTTGTAAAAGGGAAAAGGTTACCTGGGCAAGAAAGGGGTTCCAAGATCTTGGAGGAGTCTGAATCTTCAGAATTCCCGTGGATATCAGATCAGCATAAAGGAAGTCAAGGTACCAGTATAGCAGGCTTTCTAGTACATAGTACTACCACAGTATCCTGCTAGATTTACAGGAAGCAACAAATGGGTCTACTAGTGGGATTCACCTGATGGCACAAACCTTGGATCCATGAGGTTCTGCACTATCCAGCTCATTTGTCACAATACTGCTCTGATGAAATGGATGCCCATAGTAAGACTTCCCTGTGAAGCTACATCAAAAGTCTACAAATGGGGTATGCCCTGCCTTCCCCCAATGTACCACGATTGTGATACTGTCTGAAACTTAAAGATGCCCTGCAGTCCAAAGAGGAGTCAAGTGCTTTGATCAGAGCAAGCAGCCATTTCACATTCATGTACTTGCATCTGTCCTAGGTGTCCCACACACTTAACACTTCTGCCCCCATGAAACTGCTTCCCAATCAAGTCTGAGCCATTGGAGATGACCGACTGCTTTGGAACAGTGAGGGGTCAGGAGACCCAAATTTAGGTATTTGCTCCCATCAAGTAACTATTCTGAAAGTCTGCACTGGGGATGCTGAAACCAGAGAGACTTCAGATACTACTATTTCTCATGGAGTCTTGCCAGTGTTATGAGAACAGCTGCCATTTGACCAAATCCCAAGGTATTCCTTTACAATGACTGAAGCTGGGAGTGGAAAACTGCCGAAACAGACCTAAAATCCCAAATTGGTTGCTGACAAATGAAGTCCAACTACTCAGATGGAACATTATGGGGAGCACAAACTATAGTTAACATCATCTGATCAACCTTTGAGACAGACAGAGTCCCCAGCTACCCGGAACCTTGGGAGGCCCTTAAGGAAGGATATTCCGGAGTACTGCAGAGCCAAAGGAAGCCCTTCCTCTAGATACCAAATCTAGCTTAGAATGAGTAATAAAGGTGAGAAGGGCCAGGTAGCTAATGAGCAGATACAGTCCAGGGAAACTCTAGACCAGAATATAGCTGAAGCAGCCATAGAATGCCAGAGTGAGCAAGAACCCCTTCTGGTGCTAGTAATCCAAGTTCTTTATATGCTTGTAAAATGCAAAACAAAATCCATTTAGCGAGAGTCACCTTGGAAACTGGTTTCCCCAAAAAGGTTTTAGCAATGGAAACGAAAAGCTGATCAGATTTACGGGAGGGTTTGGATATATGTAGGTAAAAATGTTAACTGCCTGCGAACATCCAGCAAATGAAATTTGTAGTCCCCTTAAAATTACAAGCAAATCAGACTGATTAATATTGGACTCTGAAGCAACTTTAGGAAGATAAGACAGGTCAAGTCCTGAGATACATATGGGGGTTTCATAGCGGCTGAAGCTTCGACACTCTCCTGGATGAAGTAATAGCCACCAGGAAGGTGGTCTTCCATGACAAGTCAACTGATGCTGTGGGCTTGAACGGGGGCGCAACTAAAGCCTGAAGAACCAAAGTTAAATTCCACAGCAGGGAAGGATTTTTGTGGTCTCAGAAGAAAAGTACCTTTCAAAAAAAGAGTTTTGTAAAATTCTGGCAGCAGCTAGGGATCCTGAATTTTCCCTTACGTGAAAATGGGAAATAGCCGCCAGCTGGACTTTCTGTGGAAGAGCTGGCCCCTTGTTGGAAAATATGGGACAAGAACCGATGTAAATGGAACAGTAAAAGGATCCAAATTTCTCTGCAAAGCCCAAAATGGAAAAAATGTTTCCACTTACTACCGTAAACTTTCCTGGTAGAGGACTTGCGTGCCGCTACCAGGATGGATTTCACTGGGGGAGAGATACCGGGAGTCCTGGCAACTAATGGAACTGGGGGAACCAAGCTGTGAGCTTGAGGCCATCCAGATTTGGAGGAAGAAATCCAAGGGATGGCTAATAAGATCCAGAATGGGATCCAAGATCCAGGGAGGAGCTAGGAGAGGAGACTATAGGCAAGGAAACCAAACTTGACCACACCAGTGGGGCTAGGAGGGTAACTCTGCTCCTCAACAGACTAGCTTTTAAGAATTTTGTCATGAGAGGAAGCAGGTGATACGCAGAGACCAGGTGGCCAAGCATGGACAACAGCATTCCTGGGGGCTTCCCCGCCAGGGGAATCAGAGCAAAAAACTTGCTGCACTTCACATTGGAAGGCAATGCGCAGAGATCGCAGCAAGGCTGACTCCACCTGAGGAAGATCTGTCCTGCTACATATGCGTTGAGACCACTCATAAGGCAAAAGGATAGTTCTGCTCAATTAGTCTGCCAAAATGTTGGACCGACCCAGGATGTGTGTTGCTATCAGAAAGCAGTTGGAGGAGATAACCCTTTCCCACACATGCATGGCCTCCCACACATGCATGGCCTCTCGACAAAATTAAGACCTGGTTCCCCAAAATTGATGTACAAGACCACTGACATTGACTGGATCGCAATAGCTCGCAGAGGGAGAGAGCTATGAAGGGCCTGCAACGCTAAAAGGACTGCTCATCTCGAACGTTTATATGCAGAACGGTCTGAGCCCACGTGCCTTGGACAGTCCTGCCCTAGCACTGCTCCCACCACCCTAAGCAGGAGGCATCTGTGGTCACCGTGGCTTGGGAAAGATTCTCGCAGCTCCTGGGATTGAAGCCACCACATGAGAATTTTTGCATACTTTTGCTAAGAGGGATCGGAAAGTCTAGAGAGACTGATGTAGTAGAGACCACTGAACTTGTAACGTCCACTAACCCTCATATGCAGATGTGCACCACTAACCCTCATATGCATATGTACACAAGGAACCAGAAACTGAACAGGTTGGAGGGAAGACTTCGAGATTTATGGTGATCCCCAGCCAGGTCGACAACTGAAGAAAAATTCCTGGCTAGTACAACTTGACGCCTGGTGGAGGCAGTGAAGCCAGTCGTCCAGGTACAGACGACCTGCATGCCCTGAAGTCTCAGGTGGGCCGCTACAACTGCCATGGTAAATACCCTGGGGGCTGTGGAGAGACCGAAGGGTAGGACCCTGAACTGGTAATGACTGGCTCCTAGTCGAAAGTGGAGGAATCTCCTGGATCACCTGTCCATCAGAACATGGTAGTATACATCCTTTAGGTCTATCCAGCACATCCATTCTTCCTCCTGCAAGAAGGGCAGGATGGACTGTAGACTGACCATCCAGAACTTTTCCTTGGCAACGGACAGGTTCATTGCAGATAGGTAGAGAATCTGCCTCAAGTCTCCTGTCTTTTTGGCACCAAAAAGTACCTGGAATAGATGCCCGACACGGACTGGTCTGGGACACTTGGACTGCTCTAGCAGTTTTCTTATTTCCAAAGCTGCCGCCTCACTGAGCGGGTGGGATATCCAGGGAAGCACCTTGTGTATGGGGACTGTTCATGAAGGAACTAGAATAGCCTCTGAATATTATTTGAAGCACCCAGTAATCTGACGTGTGATACACTTCCACTGGGCTAGGTGCCTCGAAAAACACCCCCCCACCCCCACCCCTGACTGCCTCCAGAGAGGAGCAGTCAGGCAACCTCCCAGGGCTGCTGCTCAGGTCAGTCGGAAATAGGTTCCCGTGACCCAAAGTTCTTCGGTCCCCCTCTGCGCCAGCATCCATCTTGTCCCCCTCTACCTCTGGGGGAGGCAGTCTGAAGCATTCTGGGACTGCTGGGATTTCTGGAACCACAGCTTCTTTTGCCTCGCTGGTCCCTGGAGAAGGACCTTTGAGAGTTAGAAAAGGAGATCCAGACGGCTGACAGCGTTTTCCTGTCCTTCTCACGCTGGACAAGTGCATCTGACAGTTTTCCTGAACAGGGTCGAACAGTCAAAAGGGGCATTAATGAAGGACACTTTGAAAGGTTCTGAAAAATCACAGCCAGAGCCAGGCATGATGCCTCAGGGCAATACTGGACCCAGCTACCCTAGTGGCTCCCTCAGTGGCATGAGAGAGTAAACGCATGGACGTATTTCAAATGGACTTGTGTGGCCATACGAGCAGAGAATGTCAGTTTATCCTCTGCAAAATGGACTTCGGAAGAGACTCTGCATACTCATGCATACTCAGAGGTCATGCTGCAGCCCAATTACGTGGGCCATATAATTCAGAGCCCATAATTCAGAGCCCTTACAGCAAAGGTAGCTGAAGTAAAAGTCCTCTTTCCAAGACAATCCATCGCCCTGGACTACTTGCCGGGGGAATGGACAGAGGAATTTTCCTGGGCGCGTTCCTTTTTGGTGGCTGCTGCTGCCACCACCATGGCATCAACTGGGGAACCCTTACTCCAACAGGAGGGCTCAAAACTTTGTCGGGCCGTTTGGGTATTGGCTCTACCGTTTCCAGTTCCTTCCAGGCTCTGGTGGTAATAAGGTTCACCAGAGGGTCAGCCGGGGGGACCCCAGAGGTAGATGGGCCTGCGAACGCCTCCAGAAATACCAACTCGTCTGAGGAAGGTTTTTGGGCAGACCAAACACCCCCATCTGGTGAAGAATTTTCATTGTCTACCAAGATGTCTTCAGGGGTGATCTGGGGTAACCTTCCCCTTCCTCCAAGTTGGTATTTTCAGTGAGGGACTCAGGGAGTCCATGTGCCTCCTGCACTGACATTTGCAAGGGGCCCCCTCGGTGGGACTCTCCAGGGAGGGCTTCCAAACAGTCTCATATTCCTCAAGGGGAACTGTCTGGGGTGTATCTGATACAAGCTGTCCCTGGGAGAACTGGATGACTTAACTCCGTTATGAGAGAGCAGGGGCGGACTCAGAGGAAACCGTGAAGGATCTCTATCCTCCAGAGAACCCTCTTCACAACGTCGAAAGCCAAAGGGGAACTGGCTTCCCTGAGGCTGATGGTGTGGGTAGCCATACCCCTCGAATCTGACGAGGGGATCGGAGCAGAGGCTGGAACCGCCGGACCTAAGGAAATGGTATGCCCTGACCAAAACAGGGCCAACACCACTCGTTACCTCAGATCAGACGCCCAGATCTCTTGCTACGAGAGCTCAGATCTGACAATTATCAGATAGGCTCGAGGGCATGGCTGGCAGAGGTAGGAGGGACCATCTGTGCAGACTCGGACTCCGGGGCTCCTTGGATCCATAGACTACAAAACCAGAGGGTGAATCAGAGAAGGAGCTACTGGGGCAAACAGAGCCAAACTCCTTACTCCTGCTGGGGAGGGGGGGGGGGGCAGCAACACTAATCTGCAGTTGAGTTTGCAGGAACCTTATCTGGTCCATATCTGCTTCAGAGGCACCTAGTGGATCTTGGACGCCAGACACACTGGCCGGGAGGGCCGATGCGAGGAAGACCTTGATGTGGGCAGAGCCTCCTCCTCCAGGGAGAATAGTGGAGAACGGAGCAGAGGAGAAGACTGCCTAGCAATCTTTTCCAGTGTTGAGATCACCTTAGTGGGTGGGGCCGTCCCAGACAGGGGGGGAGGAGGGCCAGAAGGCTCAACAGTCACAGCTGTGACTGAAGATGATTCTGCAGAAGTAGCTGACACGGTGGGTTAAAAGACCCGCTAGATTTAGCTTTGTCTTGTGATCCCACAGGGCCCAGGAGTTGAAGGCTGCACAAATCTTGCAGCCAGATGTCGGATGGGGATCCCCCGAACACACACACAATGTGATCAGCTGGTGACAGCTTATGGTAACACAATGCACTTAGTTCTGTCAGGTCAGAAACAGACCTTTGTTTTTTTTTTTTAAACAGACAAGCTAAGTAATCAAGCACACACAACACAAGGGTGGGAAGGGGAGGCCTACACAAAGCATAAAAACTCTTACAATACACTATTAATATTTCTAAACACAAAACCAGTGGGAGAATAAGGACATGGTATAGAGTTTTAGCACTCAGAGACAGACCGAAAAGTTAGATAAAAACCTAACTAACCTGCCTGAAACTCAAGAATCCCATGCTGGCAAAGCCATGGCAAACATGAGCGGAGGATTGGAAGGAGGTTGCAGTGTAGTACGAGTAACGGGAGGAGCTTGGAGCTCTGATCTTTAGCTTCGTAAGCTGCCAGCTCAGATCTGCATCTGATCCGAAACCCAGAGGTTGATAAAATGAAGTCAACTACTTCAGATTTGTGGTTTTCTGGTAAATTAGTGGTAAGTCATTCAAGATAAAGTTGGAAAATGACAGGCACTTGAGTTGCAATCATAGCCTTCAGAAAATTCATGCCAATACAAAACCTGTTATTCTAATCACCAAGTTTACAACAGCAATATTTTAAAAATTGTCCCTATGTTTGGACCTTTTCCCTCACATGTAGCAACCCTTTACCACCACGTTGCCTACGTTGTACGGAAGGCTTTCTACATGGCCCACCATAAGGGGAACAAGGAGGTCATAACATCCATGTACTCTTCCCTTATCAGACCCATCATCACGTACAATGTCCTTCAGCATGTACATTGCCAAGCACATGCAGCAGTTGGAGACTACAGAGGCTCCTGACCAGGAAAATCCAGTGTCCCCTATCCTATATAGACAGGCTAAAAACCCTGCTCCCTCTACTCAGTCTCAAACAGACTAGTACAGGTAACCTGCGTCTGGCATACAAAGTCATTTCAGACCCAGACTTGGAGTTGCTGCAGATCCGTAAAACGGACTCCACTCGTGCAACCCGCATGCATACAAGGTCTTAACCTGGTCTGCGACATTAAAGGAACTTGCTGGCAGGATAGAATTGCCTCCCCCAAAGGCTGCCCAGTCTGTGGAATAGACTCTCCATGTCAAGCAGAGTACCTCTCTAACCCTCCAAGGAGGAACCTGGACGACTGGATGAGAAACGGAAAATATACCCCTGGGATCCCACCTGTGTCCCTACTGGACAGGGGAACCAGGTGCTGACTGAGGGAACATGGGCAAAATTAGTGGCTATGCTTAGAAGGGCCCCTAGGCCAATAGCCTAGTATGCTATGAACCTATGTGTTTGTCCAGATTTGTGGCTCAAAGCAGTAAGAGAGACCATATCCGTGGAAGAATCAGTCGCACTAAACAGAGCAGTGAGTGATGCAATAAAATAAAACTAGTGAAAGCAGAGGTTTCCACAAAACAGTTACACAAACATTCCCAATACCTTCAACAAAACAAGCATCAACGTAAGCCTGACTATTCTCAATTCTGAAAAAAATGCAGCGCACACACTTTTCCCCACTCACCTATAACCTTCTCACTATTATCAGAAAAATCAGAATAGCAAATTAAATGCTGAGCAGTAGTAGGAATAGAGCTATAAATGCTAGGTTTGGGAAGTGACTGAAACTAGTCTACATTCTGCATTTTAAGGGGCAGCAAACTGGTTATCAGTTAAAATACTGGTGGAAACATCCTCCAAAGCTGACAATGGAAGAATGTTCAGAAAACACCTTCAGTATCCAAAAGTTTTGAGGGACCAATAAGCCTCAGTGTGGTCTGAACACTGACATTTTGGAAATAAGACGAACCCCAAAGGGAAACAATTGAGCTCTCCTTCAAAGTCAGACTCAAAAACCTGCACCTGACCCCTGAATAGTGAATCTTTTCAAAAAGGAAGCATATTTTTATACCAGAAAGCAAATAATGGTCAAAACCCTGACTAAAACCATTATTCAGACTCATCATCTTAAGAAAATGCAAGTAGACAAAAGGAAAAAAAAATGGGGCCAGCAGAATTCTGAAGAGCAGCAGTATCTAGTCAAGGGTTGGGCAAACATTCTGAAAATGAGGACGTCTTCCCAGTTTCCTCACCAGAGACCAATGAGTTGCTCTACACTGCCACCTGAGGGGCCCCCAACAGAAGGGGCTACTGCCAACCCACAGGTCCATAGTGGCTGTAGGTTCTGCAGCAGAGGGAGTTGGGATAAGTAGGTGGTCTGAACAAAAACAAAATGGCCACAGCAAGTCATCCACCTACAAAGAAACTGCTACGTACCCTGCTGGAAGGAGGACATGGGCAAGCTGAAATGATACCCCTATCCTAGGGAAAAGGAAAGGAACAACAAGACAGTAAAAATGTAGACTAAAAACACAGCAAAAAGCACTTAACCAGCCTCAAAAGTAATTTCTTCACAGAACATTTTTTTTGAATACTAACTTGGTACTTAAGCCCAAAAGGTCTTGCACACAAGGTCCTGCAGCTCACATCTACCCAACAGATGGAAAGGCTACCATCAAAGCAATACATTGAGAGGGTCTGAAGCAGCTTTAACTGATGTCCTAATGCAAGGTCTAGCTTTACATTGTGGGATGAACAGCAGACTCCACTAGAGTATGATAAAGGATTTAGTGCCAGAGGCAGATATGAATAGTGTGACTTGACATACTGACAAGACATGCCAGTCTTGAAAGTGTCCAAGTACCAGGACCACCCTCTGTGCCTGGATTGGCTGCTGTCCAATGGTTTATTGGCCTCATTCTGTGATCATTTCCTCAAAATGTGCCTGGGTGTCTGAGCATGTCACCCACTCCAACCTCTCTAGGCTGGAGGCATACATCATCTCTGGTCTGACCGGTCCACATGCAGAGACAGCACCAAAGCTCCCAGGTAAAACTCAAGCGGACAGAACTAGTGCTGTCTGGGCCTGCACTCCCTGAATATCTGCTATACCCTCGGTGTGATTCAAAAGCAAGCAGACCTGGTCAAGGAAAGGTACCTCATCACGCAGACTACCTTCTGACGACACCTGTCCAGTTAGTCTGCCACCATCAACAGCATCCTCAGGGAAATACTTAAGGAGCAACTAATAAAAAACACAGATATATATATATATACATACATATATACATATACACACACACACACACACACACACACACACACACACACACACACACACACACACACACACACACACACACACACACACACACACACGCATTTGCTTTCTTGGTGGTCAAATGTACAAAAAACTCAAGAGCCATTTTAATGGAGAGTTTGATGCCTGTATTAAACAGAACGAGAGTTGGGCGGGGACCTTCAAAAGCAATACAGGACAGGCCATAGCTGAAAAAGGTCAGAGCCGAATAACAGTGTTCAGGTTTTCGTCCATGGATAAAAAAAAAAGCAGAACTTTGCTATAATGAGTTTAATTTCCCAGTCTCCCTCAATTTTAAGCACATCCTCGTACAAGTGGCACAGCTGGGATTAGACTGATCATATAAAGCGTCAGTCTTGGTGTGGCCTAGAGAGGAGAGGGTACAGATGGAGATCCCCAAATTAGGTCTGCACACTGAGGCAGCAAAGTTTCTCTTCCTAAACCTAATGGGGGCTTGGACACTGCTCAGGACAAAGCAAGTCCTAACTTCACAATGGCTATGCCAGTGTACTAATCCTGATCTTGTTCTAATATGATCAACTTATACATGTGTATAGGTCTGTAATGTTGTGTAATCTGCTCACATGTAAATCCTGGTATATGTAACTTGTATTTGCTTGTTAGTCATTTTTTCCCTATTAGGTTATATAAATCTACTTAAAAGAAATTATCCCCTTACATCTTATGCTTATGTCAATTTGTATAATACTGTAGTGGAGCTTTTCTCCCCGGGCCTCTACTGAAAATGGACATATCCAGTTAGACTAGCCCGGTCAACAAGTGTAAAATAAAAAATTAAAGTCAGGATGTCTGGTCTTTTTGTGCAGTAACCCAAGGATAAGAAGCAAGGGTAAAGACCTGTCCACTTCAGGGAAAGCATTTCCTAAGCTGCTGGATTTTACACACCCCACTCACCAATTCAGCTTTTTCCGGGGGTGGGGGGTGAGACGGGAACAGAGAGCAAAGACGCAGACTGCCTGTTAGTCGAACTTGGAAACCATTCCCTTGTTAGCATCCATGTTACCACCTCTGATCTGTGTCTACCACAAAGATGCTTGGTTGGGAATGCAGGCAATAGGCACATCAGATAAGTTCGATTTGCTGACATACCACAGTAAATGCATTACAGTTAAAGACCAAGTTAGCCCCTTAAGCCCAAATCGACTTGAATGCTCTTACAGCCAAGATCATTCCTTTCATTGGTTTCTTCCTCCAACTCCATGAAGGCCATTCTCAGGAGGTTAAGTACAGATGCTGTATAAACTGTAAACAGTGCTACTGTCAACTTCAGAAATCTCTGTCACAGAAATCCAACACCCAGCAAAAAAGTTTCAGCAGTTCTTGCCCCTGTTCAACCCCCCAAAGATTTCGCAAATGAAAATCTCCTACTAATGACTGCATAAATTCATAAATCTTTCAAGATACAGTCCTGCTAGGGGTACATATTTCTGAATTTCTCAAGTTAGTCTGAAGCCTGACAGACTAGTGTCCGGCCCCTGTCCCAAATACTCCCAAGGGGAACCAGGCTGCAGCAATGACTACACTATACACAAATGGTAATCTCAAAGTGTAGTACCTCACACAGTTCCGCGCAGCTTTGGGTGTGGAGTGGGCGTAACGTACATGATTGGCAGGGGAAAGTATGAGCGACAGTCACTGCTACTTCACATCCTGCGAGGTACTACACTTGGAGATTACCCAAGGAGATTACCCAAGTAAACATGTCAACACGAACGAAACATAAGAGCATTAAAAAGCGCAGCCAGGGTAGTTGTAGGCATCAGTTTATGTCCTGATCCCTGCCCTATTAACATCATGTATTCTCCAGAGAAGTATGCTAGCTAGTTCTCAGACATGTACAATGAATGTACTTGGTAGTTTGAATGTAACATAATACTTTAGGCACAGGATAGTCAATTTTCTTGGCTTAGTTCGTGTTTTGGTAGGTGAGATTTATTTACTGACTTGCTGGTTGGTGTCACTGTATTGGGGTTTGGAGAGGTGGTTAAATGCTGCTACATTTAGTATGCCGTGGTAGTGTTTGACTGACTTGAGAACAGTCCATAGTGGTATGCGTTTACTAAACACATACAAGAGATTATCTAGGGGATATTTTCATTCACAGCTTTGGCTGTTAATAGTTATATTGAGTTGCTGGTAGTGCAATGCTCACAGCTTTACCAGTGACTGATGCAGCATTAGAAACAAACTTTTGTTGGGTGGGGTTTCTTAGGATGAGCCTGTATATCAAATAGGAGCTGCCTGATTTAGTTGATTACTTAATCGGCGCACACATCTGTATGAGGAACGTTTCTCGTGTTAAGTCAAATGTTTCTCGCAGTTCCACACCAAAGGGTTTGTCTTAGTGTTAATGGTTAACCAATACCTGTAGTAAATCTAATAAATATTCATGCGGGCTTGGGCTGGAGGCGTGTTCGGGGCGGGATTTGCTACTGCACATCCTGCGAGGTACTACACTTGGAGATTACCGCACAAATAACCTAATTCAATGCATCTCTTGTGCGAATCACTGCTGCGTCAGGGCCATATCTTGCAACACTCGGAATTGTTGGTATTGGGAGTACAAGGAGGCTACATTCAGACTGCTGTTAAAAATACTACCCCAAACAATGTCAGAGGACCAAGTGACTGCTTTTAGATAGTTTCAGAAAGGCTACAGCTCACACTGTGCCACTGGTTAACCATATCCTTATGCTTTCTGGTACCTGCTTGTGTGTGTAACCTGCGGCAGAAATTTCAAGCATAGTTTAGAGTTAGGTTGGAAATGGGGAAGCCCTCTATACAGCTCAGAGCTGATTTCTGTAAACCTTTGTCCTGACTAGGCAATTTTTCACTTGCTTGTGGACATGGAAAAATTTGTCCTCTGCTCTGTGGTTTAAGACAGAAGTGGCCATTAAAACAGGCTTCCACCTGTTCACTTGGAATGCATTGGTGATTAACACGACTGCCTGCAAACAAAAAGGACCTATTACACTGGAGTTGCAATTCCAAGAACCTTCCTGCCAAGATGACTGCAAGTAACTTTGTGCAGACTTATTTCTGTGGAAATAAAGGCAAGACTCTTCAAAACTGTTGTATAGCCCAACTATTGTAAAAGTGAAGGTTCTGTAGGCAAATAGATCAATTACAGCCAAATGCTGGACTTGCACAGAGCCAGAGTGAAACAGCCTCACTTTGGAGGCCACCTTCACACCACTGGAGGCTCTCCTTGCAGATAGTCTCCCTCACTGGGTAGCCCATGTCCTGAGAACTGCTGCTCAAATGCAAATGATGTACTTTAAATGAACACCTGAAGTGGAAGAACCAGTGCTGCTAGGGCCAAAGCAGGGATTACAGACTAGGCCAACAATTCTGCTGCAAATACTTCACTCAGGAGTGACAATGCAGTTCAGCATGTAAACATGCTGCCTTTCATGTTACAGGCAATGAAGTGTGTGGGTACGACTTTCATAACTTGGTAGCGTGGAGAATTAAGGCCGATTTGAAGTACAGTTTATAGGAGGATTAAATTCCTCCTCCATCTCCATTTGCATACACTGCAACCTTGAGCAAGTCAATTAATCAGAGAGATTTGGGGCAATAGGAAATTTGGGGTACATGCACTGAATATGTATGGGCACATCTGTTCTAGACCCAGGAAAACAGACTGAAAACCCAAATGGTATTCACTATTCACTCTGTAATCATTTGCAACAGGAAGCTCTACAAAAAAAAATGTACCCAATCAGGCATTTAATCAGATACTGACTAGATACCCTTTATACTGCTGACATCCTGATGTTAGAAGTGGAAGAAGTCTTGACACCTACCTGCAGGAAGTCCTCACTGCAACAATGTACTACAACAACCAGGGATGCCTGGGTCAGGCAGGGGCCTTAAGGATCACTGCTTGTTGCTCTTCCTGAATCTGAATGACTTTTAACCAGTGTCAGCAGTAGAAACAGCTCTCCTCCCTTCATGTGCCAAATGCACCCACTGCCTAAGCTTTTGGCAAAAACTGGTTCTACAAGTTATGCTACAGACCCTTTTCTGTCAAATTGCACCTCACACAGACCTTATGTAAATGTGTTCTGTGCAGATCTGCTTTGAGGATGCAAACTACTTTCAACATCTGAACAGGCTTGAATTTTGTGGCCAACTCCTCAACCTAAGGGAGTCTTCCACACCTGAAAGGAGTGTGCTCTTGTCAGTTTTCACACACACACACCTTAGGGTTTGAACCCAGATATGAAAACTTGTCATCAGTTGGACAGACAGCACTGTTCCGTTCCAAACATGCTGTCATTTTGCACAGGTTCACAAGTACTCACTAGGCTACTGGGCTATGAGGATCTTATGCCCGACTTACATTCTCTTGGCAGTTTTTTGGCCCTTGTATTTTTTCCAATGAGTAACCCGAATTAGAGCAAGGATATTTTACTTGTCCCTCAACAGGGGCATCTGTGTTAACCCAGGGATGAATCTGTAGCTTCACCCTACATTCATTCAAAGTTACATGTATACTTTGGGTATTCTGCGGCATGCTAATCCTTCCAAATGTCCACAATGCACTGCAGGAAAGGGATCTAGAGCAGGCGTTAATGCCACCGCTGGACTAGAGTCCATGGGGTCCATTAAAGCTGCATAGTTTCCAACAGGCATATTCCATGACTGGGCTAGAGAGAGCAGAGAACAGTACAGTGATTACATCTACTGACCTTAACACCATACTTTTAGAAGCAAGCTGTGCAATGAAAAGGACATCCTTGCAATAGTGGATATGTGGTAAACGGACCAAACTTTAGAATCAATTTTCAGGCGAGTGTTGTGTTCAGACCAGCTTTAAGGTATTAATGTTAGGATGCAACTCTTGACACCCAAAAACCCTTAACATTTGCCATGACCTCAAAATGCCAAGAGTAGCCCAAGGACTGTACCCTGGGGTCTGCCAGGTACAACAAGCCACCTATGGACAAAGGATGACTTGTATTCTCCATTTATCCAGCACAAAACCGGTTTGGAAGCAGATTTTGAGGATGGCTAACAAGTAGCCTGGTAGGTTCTCTGTTACCACAGAAGTAGTTTTCTTGGCCTTGGGTGATGCCACAGTTCTTGGGAGACAGAGGGGACATGTAAATACATGCATGTTCTGGGAATATAGGAGAGGTCAGCAAATCTGAGACCAGCTATTGGATAAATTATGTCCACTAGGTTAGAGTATGTGATGCCATTTACTAATAAGCTCTGAGCTTATCCTTCACCTAGGTGTCACAATTTTAAGACTCCTTCTTGGCAGTTTTTTTTATTGCCTGCAGAAAGTTTATAGAGCTTATTTATATTCTGGTTCGGTTCTACCATAGGAACTTTTGAAATTTTGTATACTTCAAAAGAAAACAGCATCTATGCAGCAGCTTTTTAGAGACACACAGTATATGGCAAAAAAGAATCTCTGCAAACGCAATGCGATCAAGACTGAAAGGTACTATGAATTTAACTGTGTCAGACTGGCTTTATCATAAACATTGGGATTCTGGAATAAGCTTTTGGCTTCAGTCTTGCAGCAAACGTGACTAAGGACTGAATTAACCAGAGAGGAATGTAAAATAGATGGGGAGCAAACAGTCCCATATTAAAGGACCATGTCCAGGATTATCACCCTGGTTGGTGTGCAGACCAAAAACTGGCCCAGGGTTTAAATTCCAGAAAATTCACAGCATACATATCTGAAGATTTAAACATCAGTTGATGGAAGGGGTGGTAGAGGTCACCTAGGAAACTATGCGGGTACAGGGGGACATGAGGGTCCTACAACTGGCTATACAAAGAGTTGATGAGCAATGTGGCCAAGGGAGTTTCAGGTCACCACGTAAGGTGGTTACAAAAAGTTTAAGAATATGGACACAGCTCCAACTTGTCTTCATCTAGTGCAGTGGGCCTGAACTTAGATACTGAAACCCTGCACTGCTGGACCAGGGCTTCATAATAACGCATATATCAAAGTGCGTTTCAGAGGTAAAAATGCTTGTAAGGAATAGAGTTGACACCAACAATTGGGATCCAGATTCTGTTATGTTGATCTTAGGAGTCAAACTTGGCCCTAAAAAGTAACGAGAATGAACAAGGATTCAGCCAACATATGAAATGCATTTGGGGGGGATGCAAGCCATCCTAGCAGAAGCAGTTACGTCCCCAATGCCTTTAGACTACACATCTTGCAGTCCCTCTGAATGACAAAGCTACACCAATTAAGTCAAAATCAATCTTATTTTTGTAGTGGCATCATTCTCTGTAGGTTCATTTGCCTTGGACATTGAGAGCTCCACAGTGCACACCTCGTAAGCTATGCCTGCAAGGTGTGAGAAATGCCCATGTTTGGGAGTGAGGGTACTGGAGTGAGTACTGACTTATTACCTAAACAAATGGCTCCTTAAATACAGACAAATCAATGCAGAGATTCCAGTAGTGTGTGCTTGATTAGAGCTGCAAGAATAGTCTGCACTGCACAGTTGCACACTAAACCACCTGCTTATACAGCGCTACGTATCCTGTGTGACTGTTGAAAGTTCTGCCTCATTACACAAAGGAGACTGCTACTAGTAAACATGAGAACTGCTACACTGTCAAAATGCCCATTTCAACTAAATGTAGATCTGTGGTAAAGGTCTGTGCCCCAGTTTCTGCAGCTCCAAGAGTGGGACAGAAATCACTGGACACTGAAGGGATGCCAAAACAAACAGCTGGCAACAAACATTTCCGTAGTTTTCTAAGAATTTTCAGGGCCACTGGTCCCCCACATATTTCTACACTAGTCTACGATTACCAACATGGATGAAAGGTAAACGGTTTGTGCGACTTTGGGTTTGGAAGGGGGTCAGGCAGACACCCTTGGTACCCTTAAGGTTCTCAATGTGCTGTTCTTTTCCAAGTGTGACCTACTATCCCTGCAGTCTTTCCCATTACTCGTTCGAAGACTCCTTCAAGCAGGTGGTCAGGTTAGGATATTCTTATTCCTAGGATTCACAGAGCTCTCTTCACATGGCAGAAAATGGGCTCAGTAAGTTACTCTCACTGTTGCTGAGTCATAACCAGTGTACAACAGTTAAACATCTCCAGCATCACCACCACATTTGTTACGTGGACAGTTAAAACATCTCTGGCATCTAGGCTTGCTAGTCCTCCTCCTGCTGACAAACTGCCAAGACCACAGTAACAAATCCAAGAACTTCCTGCTGGGTACTAGTTTGTTAATGGGAATAGCATTCCAGATAGAACACAGAATCCATTATGGAAAGCAGGACTGCAGACATCCAAGACAACCGTACCCTCTATAGAAACAGTACAGGGAATTTGGTCATTATACATAGCACCAGGAGATGCTCTGCATTTAAGGATGCTGTCTTCCTGGAAGAAGTGTCTACACGCAAGGCACTAAAGGACAGGCAAACAAGGCTACACAAGTACCAACACTAGGAAATATGCATGTAGGGTTACATGCAAAAAAGTCACATGGTAAAACAAGGAGGAATTCTTGGTTTACAGACAATAGATTATGGTGTTTATATCATGCATACACAAGGGAGAAGTTTCCTACATTCTAAATTTCCCTCAGAACACATCCTCACTAAAACGTAAGAGTGAGAGATCATTGGGGGGAGGGGGTAGTCTTCCGGTACAGCACTGAAAGTAAGGCGACTAGGCAGAAAGAAAACTGAATTCATGAAGTTGCTCCAAAATCAAATCCTATTTGGACACTGAAATTAAAACATTAAGTTTGTCAAGATCAGCAAGAGAGATATAAACTAAGTTTCAGAGAAAAATGAATGTACTGAAAATTCTCTCAAACACTACAATTTTAAGAGTGGATGCCAGCTATGACACTGCATCAGCAGAGCTTCAGGACAACCTGATGGGCAGGTGACAGTATCCTTTTCATATGAAAACCACTGACACAACCTAGATAGCACCACAATGGTGACTAAAAACTGAAGTTCAGAAATTTCAAATCAGCAGGCAACGTGCCCAACCAAGGCACTGAACAAAGTAATACCCCCCAGCCCTTGAAAAAGGCAGTTAGCAGCATTCAAGATTAAACTATTATATTCTGGAACACTCCAGAATGGATAACCAACAAAGCTATCCACTTACAAGGCAGCTCCTTCGACAAAGACTTGTAGAACTGGTTAGGGGCTTTGACAGACATTGTATAAAGTATGGATGACAATCGTATGTGTGTGTCCCAATACAAGTGGAACCATTTAATGGTGACCAATGATCATAGGTAGACGCCTAGTCAAATACCACCCATTTCCCATGTCAAAACCTGTGCATACAGGACTTTTCTTGGTTACACCCATGGGGATTAAACTTTGATTTGGTAATTTCTCCTTATTGACATTCTTACAGGTTTGCTTGTTCACAGTCCATCTGCAGCCTGTTGTGAATCAAAATTAGTAAGGCATTCACACTAATGGCTACAGGTTCATGAGCTTTAGCTACGGACACAGATGGAAATCTGTGCCAGTTTTCGGAACTCTGGAAAGATGCTGGAGAATACTAATAGCATACTCTCAGACACTGATGTTCCTACAAAATGTTAACCCCTACACCAGTGTTGCACAGTGGCATGTTTACAGCACACTGAGTTTTAAACTGCAAGTGCAGAGTCTTCAAAAGTCTGCAAAACACATTTCCCAAGAGGTCTCAGACTAGAGTAAAAACTGGACAGGAAGAAGTTTGCATGACATTAAAAGTGGAGTTTCAGATGCCACACTTGCACTATGTACAACATACCACTCGTTTTCCCACTTTGTATAATGTGGTGCATAACAGAATGGCTTGATTTCAACAGCTCAACTTCATATAGGACAGAACACTATACTGTGCTGAAACTTCTCACTTTCATAAGCATTGCACACATTACAAATGTTAATCTTTAGATGACCATGTTTTACCCTTACCTGCAACTGCTTAATGGTTTCTCCTCCTTTGCCGATAATCAACCCTGCTTTGCCTGGAGGAATCATGATTTCTTGCATTGAGCCATTTTGTGCAGCAGTAGTGTTATCATGAAATTGCCCTGGCGGGCCTCCTCGACCCCGAGATACCATGTCATCTAGCATCATTTTTGATTTCCTAAATGAAAAGACATGTAAAACAATTAAAGTTGCCCTCTATCTGCATTAGGCAGAGATCAAATTTTAATTCAGTTCAGTTTGCCATTGTACAAACTTTAAGATGAAGTTTTAAAGCCCTGTATATAGCATAGTTTTGAAATTGATGCAAATATGAAGCAATATTTGACACCTAGAGGTATCAGGAGTTAACTGCGGATGCAACTGGAGACATCACTCTGATGTAATGTGTTAATGGGAGACAGACCTGACAGCTACACAATTATAGACCACTCACTCAGGCCATACTTTGCCACATCACAAAACACTAACAGCTTAAACACACCCACTCCTGCCAGAGCCAGACTCTCCACATCCTTTTATAAAAGGCAAAGGAAAAGTACAGTTGTGTACACATCATAAATGTAAATGTTAGGAGTGTATTCACTGTTGCAGTCATAACATTTGGGTAATCCTGCTGGCAGGTTGCCCTCAGCTGGCCTGAACTCCAAAGTCATGGGTCCTGCGTTGGCTGCTGTTGCCCCTTCCCTGACGTCAGGGGTATAAAGCAGCATCAGATGCCATTTTCTTCAGTTTTTCTTGCCCCAAATGTCAGGTGTCCCCTAAAAGGCTAGCCAAAATTTATATATATATATAAAAATACTTGCACCAATATAAACTTTACCTTCATCTACAAGCAAATACACCACATAGGTTGTATAAATCAGAGCAGAGAAGGAAAGAAGTTCCAGCAGAAAAAAGGAGGATGGCGGGTGGGTAACCTGGACTGCAACAGTAAATACACTCAACATCTACATTTATGGTAAGTGTACACAACTGTACTATGTTCGTGTTTCACTGTTGCAGTCATTACATTTGGGTAGAGTCTGAAAGCTATGGTTGGGAGGCTGGAGCTAAACAGCATTAGGAGCAGCTATGAGGCCTTGCAGAACTGCAGTGGCAATGCCCTGGATTTAGAGTAGAGTGGCAGATGATGGTGCTTTGTAAAGGTGTGCACTGAACTCCAAGTAGCAGCTTCTAAAATGTCTGGTTGGTACTCCCCTGAGAAAGTCTGCTGAAGTGGCTGCAGCTCTGGTTGAATGTGGCCTAATACCCTTAGGCACTGGCTTGCCATGGTCAAAATAGCAGAAACTAATAGCCTTTCCTTCTGATCCTGCAGCATATGCCACTAGTAATTGCAGTCTTCCTGAAAACTGGTTCTGTCCAAGTAGAATCTAAGCTGTGTACGTCCAAAGAATGCAGAATTCTCTCCCCCTTGTTCTGTGGATTTGGATAAAAAGTTGGCAAATGAATAGTTTCCTCGAGAGCCACACTGGACACCACCTTAGGCATAAATGTTTTTTTCCTCAGAGAAACATTGTCTGGATAAAACATAAAAGGTTCCACAGCCATGAGTGCCTGTAGCTCAAACTAGTCTTGCAGAAGTTATTGCTAGGAGCAGAGCTGTTTTCCAAGATAAAAACTTTGTATCAGTAGTAGCAGCTGGCTCAAAAGGAGGCAGGGTGAGTTTTTCAAGACATAGTTGAGGTCCCATGCAGGTATTGGTGATCTCCCTGGAGGCCTTAAATGTTTGGCTACTCTGGAGGTACTGCTTTAATAAAGCATGAGAAAAGATTGGTGGCTCTGTATTGTAATGAGCCGAAATGGCAGAGGCATGAATTTTAATAGATTAAAAAGAGATAGGCCTTTGTCCAGCATCTCAGTTAAGTACTGCAAAATCTGAGGAATATTTGGCACAGCTGTATCAGTTCCTTGTGCCTGGATCCAAGCACAGAATCTCTTCATTTCCCAGCATAAGATTTTCTAGTACTAGGCCTTCTGGCTTCCAAAATGACATCCAGCACAGCTTTAGAGAGAGGTGCGTTTTGTAGGATTACATTATCCGCCACGCTGCCAGGTTTAAAGTCCCGAGTTGGCTGTGCAGGATCCGATTGTTTTGCTGGGACAGTAGATGGGGTATTTGAGTTAAGGTTCCAAGCTGGGCATTGAGAATTTCCTTAGGATTGGATACCAGTACTGGCAGGGCCAATCTGGGGCAATCAGTATCATCTTTGGCTTCTCCTGTCTTACCTTTAGGAGTACCTTGGAGAGGAGAGGCAGTGGTGGAAAGGCATATACTGATAGGGCATCCACTTTCTATACTTGTCTGTGACAAGTCCTTGTGCAGAATCTTTTTAGTTTGTAGTTGAGGGGAGGCAAATAGATCTATGTCCGGGCAGCCCCATTTCCTTATGCTGAAAACTTGTGGATCCAGCAGCCACTTGTGGGGATCCATGAGGTTTCGGCTTAGTTTGTCTGAGTATTTTCCTTTCCTGGCAGGAATTGTGCCCATAGATGTACTTGGTAAGTCAATGATGTGTCCCACAAAGTCATGGGCTAGCCTGCCTGGGAAAGAATGTGTGCCCCCCTGCTTGTTTACATACCACGACAGTGGGGTTGTCCATCAGTAGTGGTCCCAGATGAAGTAGGTCCTTGAAGGCCGTCGGGGCATTTTTAACCGCTAAAATCTCTGATGGATATGTAGATGCACTTGGTTTGAGGACCATGCGCCCTGAATGCATCTTCCTGCCATGTGGGCCCCCCCAGGCATAATCTGATGCATCCGTTTAGTGTCTGCCTGACTGGGGGTAATGCGAATGGCTGTCCCTTGTTCTGGTGACAAGCCTTCGCCCACCACAGAAAGTCATGGTGCAGGCAGGGAATGACCGTAATCATTGTTTCCAGGCTGTGGCAATGTTGAGTCCCAACACTTTTTAGGTACCATTGAAGTTTCCTCATATGCAGTCTTGCATATGGAATTAGTAAGATACAGGATGCCATGAAGCCCAAAGCCTGCAGAATTTTTCTTGCAGAAAACTGCCTTTTGTTGCCAACATTTTGAAATAGGTAGCCAGTTGCCTTTGTCTGGCGTGAGAAGTCATCTGGGCAGTTGTATTTAAGCTTGTACCCAGGAATATCTCTTGAGAGGGTACTAGTTTTGATTTCTTTCAGTTGACTGTGTACCTTAGGCATGTTAGAAGTCTTTCCACAAATGCCAGATGCTGTAGAAGAATGTCCTTGTTCTCTGCTTGAATTAGACAGGCGTCCAAGTAAGGATATATTTGTATTCCTCTGTCTGCAGAAGGCAATTACTGCTGCCAGGCGCTTTGTAAAAGACCTTGGGATGCATAGATAAGCCAAAGGGCAGTGCAGAGTATTGGTAATGCATTGAGCCAGCCTTGAATCTGAGGTATCTTCTGCATGATTGTCTGACTGGGACATGCAGGTATGCCTTTTAGGTCTAAAGTCACAAGCAAAGCGTTCTTGCCCAGCATGGGCAGAAGCTGCTGCAAAGTCAACTTTATGAATTTTGGTATATCCAGGAATGTGTTCAGAATAGCTAGGTCCAGTATTGGTCTCCAGGCCTCGTACTTTCTGGGTACCAAAAACAGTCTTGAGTAAAACCTTGAATGGCTCCCATGTCCATGAAGGATAAGACTTGCCTCTGCCCATTGATTTTTTTGGCAGATATGGCCAGCCATTTGCCTTTGGCAGGGTATGGAAGTGGAACCTGTAGCCTTTGGCAGGGTATGATCAGAAGAAATAGAAACCTGATCTGAAAATTCATAGTCTCTTGCCTAGGCCTCTTAGGAGGAGGATGGGAACCCGTAAGTCTTCGGCCATTTTCAGCATCTGTTTTTTGAGTTTGTTTGCTTTAGAAGGTGCTTGCATTTGAAGCTGAAGTCTGTTTAATGTAAAGATGTTTAGGTCTAAAAACACCCTCAGAAGCCGGTGCCTGCTCAGTGGCTCCGGACCCATCTGAGGGAATAGTATCAGAGGCTCCAATACCTTGAGTTTCCAGCGGCATGGCCAACTCACCGCGAGAGTCAGTAGCGGCCTGCGACTCTAAAGTAGTGGGCGTCAGGGGCCGCGAAATCACCTCACTGAGAACCGGCAAGTGGCTTAGGAGAAGCCTAGTCTGTTTCTCTCTCTGCATTTTTTGTGAACTCCAGTGGTCGCTATCGGACAACATTTCTGGATAATTAAATTGGCGTCCAAAATAGTTTAAAGCAAAATCATACAGACGCTTAATAGTGCGTTGGTTAAATCTAGCACAAAACCGACAGCCAGAGAAGTTGTGATCAGGGCCTAGGAAAAGAACACAGTAAGAATGAAGAGTCCTTATGAGGTATTTGCTTTCCACAAGAAATACAATTGACAATTATTTGCTTTTTTGACAGTCTGGAGCGAAAAAAAAAAAAAAAAAACACGTTTCCCCCAACGGGGTACTTAGCTTTATTGAAAACTGCGGATCTGAAATTTGAAGATGAAAATCTCAGGAGTCGGCCGACCAGCACTTGCAAACTGCTTCTGCACCATGCGGCAAGACAGACTAAAGAAAAAGGCATTGGCTGCTTCTTTTATACCCCTGACGACCTGATGTCAGGGAAGGGGTGACAGCAACCGACGCAGGACCCAAGACTTTGGAATTCAGGCCAACTGAGGGCAACCTGCCAGCAGGATTACTCAAATGTAATAAATGCAACAGTGAAACACGAAGAACAGAGGAACTCCAGTGTGTCAAGTGGACTAAAGTGAAATCTGGCATCCCACCTGTGATCCAGAGGATGGCAGGACTAAAACAGAATATAAAGGATTAGCCCAGATAAAAATCTTTTTACCCAACGGATCTAGGAATAATCTGATACCCGCTCCCTGTGGGAGGGAGAGGCGCACAACTTGCTGCAGTTTTCAGTAATTTATTCAGTTAAGCAGGTAGATGGAGTAGTGCTCCAATACATAATGTTCAAACAGGTCAGTTAAAGGCAGTTACAGACAACAGTGAAAGGGTTCATGGGAAGAAAAAACAAGGAGCCAATCTCAAAGCTCAGAAGTTTACCAACTAGCATCCTGTGGAACTCATTAAGTTAAATAAAAATACAACCTTAAAAATCACACAAGCTAGAGAGAACTATAGTTAAGAAAACACTTCCACCTGATGCTTTTCACAAGGTTCAGACTAGTCTGTTGTGTAACCCTTGTAAAAATGCAGGGCTGTCTGCATCAGTGGGGCTCAAATTACGAACAATTTCCAGTCCATCAAACGTAATGACAGGCTGTGCCCACTTTTATGGGGTTCACCTGCTGACATATGAAAGGCTAGTTTTTTTCTTGTACAAAGGGTTAGTTAAAACTTCAGGGCATCACTCTACATTATACTTTTTACACCACTGGTTCAATCTGCTTATGCTTGGATGATCAGAGTCTTATGTTTAAAAGAACATCTACTCTGCAGCTCACCACTTGGTGGCTTTATTCAATACGCACAGAAAACCTAAAAGGTTGAGGTCTCGAACTTATTTTCTGCTACTTGTGCACTCCCATGAGCCCTACAAATAAGGGAGGGGAAAAAAAAGGAGCACTATGAAGCGTTTTTCACTGTATTCTATTTCTCTGGATACATGTACTGCTCAAAAAAAGTGGGAATGCCCCAGTATACCTCCTGTATATAAAAAAGGTCCGCCTTCATCAACAGGAAGAATTGGGACTGGTCACATCAATCATGTATACAAGTCTAATAAGCAGCAGGTTCCTATTACATGAGTGAACGCTAGAAATAGCAAACGCTCATTTGTCAAACCCAAATGCACGAGGGAAAAAAATTGCTGGGCTGTTCTCCAGACTTTGCAGTTTTCTTCACTGTGGTGCGATCCTGGAGTTGGCATATTTAAGGTGTGGGGGGGGGGGGGGCACAGCCACCTCCCCTTTGTTGCCTGTATTTTTTTTTGGATCAGCGAATTTTCCCCCTGGGAAATATGAACCCTAAGCAGCAACTATTAGCCTTTACTATACAAAATTTAAAACAATGAATTTAAAGAGAAAAAAAGTACAGTTTAGTACCTACCATAAATGTAGATGTTATTCACCCTGCTACAGTCATCGCACTTGGGTTATCCCGCAGTCAGGCAGCCCGAATTCCAAAGTCTTGGCCCAGACGTCAGGTGGCCCCAAAAGGTAGGCAGAATATTTTATATAAATATACACACACACACACACACACACACACACTAACACACACACACACACACACACACACACTAACACACACACTAACACACACACACACACTAACACACACACACACACTAACACACACACACACACACACACACACACACACACACACACACACACTAACACACACACACTAACACACACACTAACACACACACACACACACACTAACACACACACACACACACACACACACACTAACACACACACACACACACACTAACACACACACACACACACACTAACACACACACACACTAACACACACACACACACACTAACACACACACACTAACTAACACACACACACTAACTAACACACACACACTAACTAACACACACACACTAACTAACACACACACACTAACTAACACACACACACACTAACACACACACACTAACTAACACACACACACACTAACACACACACACACTAACACACACACACTAACACACACACACACACTAACACACACACACACACTAACACACACACTAACACACACACACACACACACACACACACACACTAACACACACACACACTAACACACACACACACTAACACACACACACTAACACACACACACACACTAACACACACACACACTAACACACACACACGCGCTGACACACACACACACTAACACACACACTAACACACACTAACACACACACACTAACACACACACACTAACACACACACACTAACACACACACACTAACACACACACACTAACACACACACTAATACATACACTAATACACACACTCTCCAAAGCAGACACACAAGCAACCGCTACCCCAAAACAAAATACGTGCAACACATCTCACAAAGCCAGAGTGCTGAACAGTTACAGCCCTTAAGACTAAACAACACACCTGATACACTTGTAATAGGAGACTCAATAGTCAGGCACACTGACGTCCCGCTCACCAGGCTGAACAAGGTGGTCACTGTGAGCTGCCTATCAGGCGCTAGGATCTGCCACATAACAAGCACTCTGGTCACTCCAAGGCAAGTACAAATATGACTCATTGTCCATGCTGGTGTGAATGACCTGAGACGTACCTCCCTGGACTACATGAAGAGACAGAGGAGCTCTCTGAGCATGTAGCCCAGGCCGGTATGACCCTGACCTTGAGTAGCATCTTACCCTCACCAAGAATGAAACCACAGTATGAAGACAAGATTATAAATTTCAACAACTGGCTTAAGTATTGGTGTCATTCAAAGGGGATCCAATGCCTGTCAGCCTGGGATGACATGCTCGACAGGCCACGATGTTTAGCTAGGGGCAGCTTGCACCCATCACCCCTGAGCTTTCGGATATTGGCAAAGGCTCTTGCTACCCCCATAGTGCCTTTTTTAGGCAAGGCTCAAAAGACAAACCCACCTCCATAGGTATCACAAGGGATAAGAAACCAAGAGTAATGCTACTCAACATGCTCAC